>NW_023270504.1:28688729-28891114 GCF_011800145.1 Mirounga leonina
GCCGCTCCGCCTCTCCGGGCGCTCGGCCGGCCGGCGGAGCTCTGGGTGGCCAGTGGCGGGCCCCGGCGCGGAACCGCCCCCCGCCGCCCCCCTCGCGCGTGTTGCGGGGCGCCGGGCCGCCGCGAGCCCTCGCCCTTCCCCGCGCCCCGTCTCCTCGCCGCCTTCCGCTCGGGCCCGCCCGCCCCTCAGCGCCGCCCCGGCGCCCGACCCCGGCCGGGGCCCGGAACCGCCCTCCCTCCGCCCGCGCGCGCCCTGCTGCCCGGGCTGGGCCTCCGGGGCGGCCGGCCGGCCGGGGGGTGGAGTGGTGGGCGTGCGGCGGGTGGCCTGATGGTTTCCTGCGTACAGACTTCTGTTTCTCTCTGCGGTTTCTCTGCCCGCGCTGGACTCAGGCTCCTCTGAATCCTCTGCCCAAACAGGCTTCGCCCTGCATGGCCAGGCTGTAGCGAGAACCCTGCGAAGTCGCTTTAGCGGAATCCCCTAGCCTCTACGTCAGATCACCCTCCATTTCTGACCACGTGCCTCACCCCCCACGACCCCCCCGCTGCTAGCCCTTCGCCCTGGCTGCCCTCAGCGAGAATGCTGTTGGTCAGCGGAGCAAAGAATTACCTCCCCTCCTAGTGATTTTCCATTCACCGCCCCCACCCCCGCCCCGCCTGCCCCTTGGCTATAAATCCCCACTCGTCCGTGCTGTGTTTGCAAGTGACCCTGCTTCTGTACCGAGGTCTCTCCCTCTGTTGCAAAGTCCTGAATAAAATCTCTTTCTACTGCTACTGTGTAGCTCTGGTTTCCTTTGACACGTCAGTTTGGGATGACGAGAAAGTTCTGGAGATTGGTAGTGGTGATGGCTGTACGGCAATGTGAATGTACTTAACGCCACTGAACCCACACACTTAAAAATAGTTAAGGTGGTCCATTTATGTTATGCACGGGTTACAATAAGAAATAAAGCCAGGTGGTATTTTTAGAAGACTAAACAAAAATTTAAATATATAAAGGAAGCATCAGTCCAGAGATCCTGCAGCAGTCCCTCCTGAAATCCATTTCTTCGTCTCAAAGTTCTTGGCCCCTGTCTTTTAGGGTTGCCGGATAAAAACACAGAACACCAAGTTAATTTGAATTTGAGATAAAAAATGAATATAGATACAGATATAGAAACAGATATCCCAAACTAGGCAGGAGACACACTTGCACTTAAAAATTATTGTTTACTTGAAATTCAAAATTAAGTAGATGTTTGATATTTTTGTTTGCTAAATCTTGCAAACTTACTCTCTTCTTAAAACTCTCTGAATTTTGTCCTCTTTCCCTGCTGCCCACCCCCATCCTAGAGTTAGGTTAAATTGTCTTTTTTGACAAGCACATTCCAATGTCTTGCTGGCTTGCAGCATATGGTCCCTACTGACGATGAGGAAGAGATGGGTTTCCACCTGTATTGTAGACTGAATGTTTTTGTCCCCACCCCCTCAAATTAATATGTGGAAGCACTAACTTCCAGTTTGATGGTATTTGGAGATGAGACCTTTCAGAGGTAATTAAGGTTCAGGGAGCCTAGGAGAGTGGGGTCCTCATGGTGAGATTAGAGCCCTTACAAGAAAAGACACCTGAGAGCTGGCTCTCTCGAGCTCTCTCTAGCTCTCTCCACCATGTAAGGACACAGCAAGAAGATGGCCATATGCAAGCCAGGAAGAGAGTTCTCACCAGGAACCAAATCTGGCACCTTGATTTTGGATTTCCAACCTCCAGAACAGTGAGAAATAAATGTATGCTGTTTAAGCCACTCAGCCTATGGTATTTTGTTTTTGACAAATATATCCTGCAAACACATTTTCTCCTCACTCCACCTGAGCGATGACTGAGCAGGTTCTTAAAGGTATTTTAAGGTTTTCAAAACACATCAAAGAAGGGGAAGTGTGCCATTCCGAAAGGAAAGCATGCAGGCTTGGGGCTCTGTCACTTGTTCTTTGTGCGCCTCTGGGCAAGTCATCTAATGGGGGTTGCCCCATTTATAAATCGGGCTGGAGAGTGCTTGCCCTGCCTCCTTTTGGGAGCTGCAGAGAAAGGATGTCAAAGAGCTTTGTGATCTGTAAAGATTATTCGTACACGAAAGGAAATTTGTATGTGCTCCAGGATGTTTGTTTACACACACACACACACACACGCACGCACCCCACCCCTGCCACATACCAAAACTAGCAGTGTTTTCTCACAGAAGTGCTGCTAGACAGCAGCCCAGTTCACCCAGACCACCCAGTTCACCCTCAGTTTACCCTCCACTTCATAGAAGTTCTTTACCTAATCTACTGAGGCTCATCCCACACCTATTTTTAAAGGTTTCCTAGGAGCTGGATGGCAAAGACATTTAACCTCAGCCACTCGAGCTGCAGTGG
The DNA here is from genome assembly GCF_011800145.1 of Mirounga leonina. Classification (NCBI taxonomy): domain Eukaryota; kingdom Metazoa; phylum Chordata; class Mammalia; order Carnivora; family Phocidae; genus Mirounga; species Mirounga leonina. The sequence continues at coordinate 28,691,117 of NW_023270504.1, forward strand.
GAATAGACCTCAGTCAGAGCGAAGAAAAGCTAAATGTCACCCTACTGTGTGAACGCTGAGGCCCTACCTGCCCTTGCTGGCCTGTTGTGCGACTCCATTTTATGAGATACCCAGGAGAGGGAAACCACGGGGACAGCAGGCAGATTGGTGGTTGGCAGGAGCTGGGGGGGAGGGGAGGATGGGAAGTGGCTGCTTATGGTGCAAGGTTTTATTTTGGGGTGATGGGAAGGTCTGGGAGTTACATAGAAGGGGTGATTGCATACTATTGTGGAGGTATAAATGCCACTGAATTCTTTGCTTTAAAATGGCCCATTTTATATAACCTTCGCCTCACGTAAAAAGAAACGAATTGCTGTGTAAGCTGTTGTCATTCTCCTAATGCATTCCTGTACTTGCCGGACGGAGGGCCCAGCCTGCGTCTTATGCTTTGGTAGCCTCCTCGGTGTGGAGAGTGTACTGGATGTGGGATGGAATCCGAGAATTCGAGAGCTTGAAATTACCTCAGAGGTCATAGAGCCGATGCTCGGCTGATGGAGGAGAGAGGGGGCAAGAAGGCCATAGGCTGCAGGCCTTTTCTGTGTGTCAGAACGAGGCTGAGGAAGACACAACAGCGTCCCTCATCCCCATCCCCTCAGCACACAGTGCTTGCCCCATGCCTTCAAACAACAAGTCAGGGAAACCGACTCTCAAGCAGATGATTCCAGAGTGTGACTGTGTTTCCATCCAACAGTGAGGGGAGCGTAGGGTGCTCAGGAGCTCGGAGCTTTCAGTTAAGATTGCTTTCAGTTGGGCCAAATAGACACCTCGCTCCAGGATTTAAGCGTTAGGAGTTTCTATTTCCACATTATAGGAGAACCAGATGGAGGCAGCACAGGGCTGGTACGATGGCTTCATGGTTCCTTGAGGAACCTGGAATCTTCTTTCTACTCTGCCTTGGTGCATGGCTGTCTTCTTTATGGTTGTAAAATGTATGCTCCATTCCCGGGCATTGCATCTGAGTTCTAGGTGGGAAGGCAGGAAGCGTAAAGGAAAAAGGTAAAGGGCAGATATGAGCCCAATCTATTCCTTTTTAAAAAAGGTCCCCTAAAGGGGCACTTGGGTGGCTCAGTTGGTTAAGTGTCTGACTCTTGATCTTGGCTCTGATCTCAGTCTCAGGGTTGTGAGTTCAAGCCCTGCATTGGGCTCCATGCTGGGTGTGGAGCCTACATTAAAAAAAAAAAAAAAAAAAAAAAAAAAGCTTCCCTAAGAATCTCTATCCAGCAACTTCCTCTTATATTTTATTGGCCAGGACTGGATCACATGACTTGCAGGCTCTGAGGGAGTCTTGACAAATGGGTATTTTTAACTGGGTATGTTACTGCCCTGAATAAAATTGAGATTCTACTAGGAAGTAAGGGAGAATGAACAAAGGGTAGTCAACTGTGCAGTGTCTGCTAGAGATATCTCACCCCGAGTCTAGGAGTTGGGGGATTGCTCAGGGAAGGCTTTCCATAGCATGTGATGCCAGAGATGAAGTTTAAAGGCTAAGCAGGAGTTCCCGCAGTGAAGCAGGGTGCAGTCACAGGCATTCCAGGGACATGAGACAGCAGGAGGTACTAATTTAGGTAAGCCTAGCTGCCGCATCAAACCAAAAGTATATGATGGCTTAAGCATGATGGAAGTTGACATCTCACTAATTAGTGGAACATCCAAATCAGTTGGATGATTCTCCTTCATGTTTTAACTTAGGGACATTGGTGCTTTCTACCTGTGGCTCTGCCATCTTCAACATGGGGCTTTCAAGTTTTCCGCTCTCCTTGGAAGAGGAAAGAGCATGAAGAGCATGTGGGAGGTTTGAAGAAACGGGCCCGGAAATGGCATACATCGCTCTTGTTCATATTTCATTGGCTAGAGCTTGTTCAAGTGGCCACATCTAACTGCGGGGGAGGCTGGGGAATATTGTTTATCTATACTCCCAGGAGGAAGAGCTAGCTGGTTTGTGCAGCAATGATCAGGAGGTGAGAAAATGTACACTTGGGAGTGGAATGGGAAATAGGAGACAAGACCATAAGCAGTTCGACGTTGCCAAAGTTCAAGACAGAAAGGGGTCGGGATGAGACTGAGAAGTAGGTGGGAACCACACCACAATACTAGGTGCCATTTTTGGAGCTCCTTCTCCGTGCTGGGCAATGTGCTTGGTACTTTACATATATAATCACAATTATGTTGGGTATCTGAGTTGTGGAGAAGAGGTGGGGGTATCGCCTTTGTGTATATGTCTTGCATAACAATCCTATTTCCTTCTCTTTTTTTTAAGATTTTGTTTATTCATCTGACAGAGACAGCGAGAGAGGGAACACAAGCAGGGGAGTGGGAGAGGGAGAAGCAGGCTTCCCGTGGAGCAGGGAACCTGATGCGGGACTCGATCCCAGGACCCTGGGATCGTGACCTGAGTGGAAGGCAGACGCTTAACGACTAAGCCACCCCCTTATTTCCTTTTTATTTTTATTTATTTATTTATTTATTTTTTAAAAGATTTTTATTTATTTATTCATGAGAGACAGAGAGAGAGAGAGGCAGAGGGAGAAGCAGGCTCCCAAGAAGCAGAGAGCCCGATGCGGGACTCGATCCCAGGACCCTGGGATCATGACCTGAGCCGAAGGCAGACGCTTAACCATCTGAGCCACCCAGGCGCCCCCCCTTATTTCCTTTTTTAGAAAAAGATTTTATTTATTTATTTGAGAGAGATCGAGCAGGGGGAGAGGCAGAGGGAAAGGGAGAAGCAGACTCTCCTGCTGAGTAGGGAGCAAAACGCTATCCCAGGACCCCAGGATCATGACCTGAGCCGAAGGCAGATGCCCAACTGACTGAGCCGCCCAGGTGCCCCTCGCATAACAATCTTATTTCCCAGCAAGTGTATAGAGCTTTATTGTATGCAAAATAAAGGTACATGTACAATACTGAATATTTACAGGAATCTGGTGAGGACAATATTCCCATCATCTCCATGTAGGAGTTGGAGAAAAATGAGCCTTTGAGAGGTTTAAGAACTTGTCCAAGGTCTGGCAGTTCCACCTCTTAATAAGCACTCCCATCCACTCTATTATATTACCTCTCAAAGAGGGTCTCATGGGTCCTAGTAAGGAGTCTGGACTTGAGCCAGCATCTGTTGAAACCTTGGGATCATAGCCAGTACGTTTGGAAGAAGCCATCTCTTTCTGATGCCAACATCGGGCTCCCTCAGATTTGCTCGGAGTTACCTGGAATCAGTGGCAGCAGGACAGGAAGACCTTCATGAAACCGTGCATGCATTCTTCTTGGGGCAGCACCGGGCTCTCCTGGGTGAGGGAGGGCTCCATTTTCAGAGGGAGGGGACAGGGAACTTCAGTGCCCCTCTCTGAGCCCAAACCAACCAAGACTGTAGAAGCCAGAATTGGGGGTGAGAGGAGAGCTATAAGGTCCTCAAGTGAGTCATTTTGGGCTCAGAGTGCGTGCGTGTGCGTGTGCGTGTGTGTGTGCGTGTGCGTGTGTGTGCGTGTGTTTCAAGGCACAGATTGAGGCCCCAGGACTTTGGGCTCTCATGTCTCCAGCTCTTAGACTTAGGGTCACAGGCTGCCAGTGTCCATCTCACTGAACTCCACATATCATGACAGGCTCTAAGAAACATGGAACCTGGCCCCCAGTGCCTCTGCCCTGCATGGATCTGCATCACAGGAGTTGCACCCCTCCCTTCCTGACCCAGTGTCCACAGCTCTGAAATCCCACTTGTGTGGGAGCTGGGCACAGGGCAGCAGGACTAATCCTTGAAATAGCTCAGGGAGGATTATCCCAGCCTCTCAGCTGCAGCACAGCCGGGCTCATTCCCAGCGAGGAGGAGGCCAGAACAGGGTGGCTGCCCAAAGTGGGAATACTGGGGAAGGCGAATATCCAGCAGAGGTCCCAAACAGAGCACGGTGAGGAGGGCGTCCTGAGGGGCGGGGCTCAATCTCAGAGGTGGGATTGTGCAAATCAAGCCAATTCCAGGCAGAGATCTGAAGTTTGAAAAAAACCCAGCCTGGGGGAAAGAATTTAAATTATAAAAATTGTAAAGTATGAAATGCGAAATAATCCCTTAAAGTGCTTATTTAACAACCAAATCATTCTGACACAATGAACCATATGTGAAATGTCCTCTTCCCACCCACACACACCCACAGGTATCCACTTTCAACGCCAACACACTACCATCCATCAGGTAGCTTCTCTGTTCTCCTTCCTAACTCATAAACCAAACAAATATTGTAAATCCGGTCTCCTCCAGTGGGTGATAAAAAAAGCAAAACCTGATTTTTCTGGGGCCCCATTCTGTCTGGGGAGAATGCCTCCTGATCCTGAAAGTGTGTGAATCTGCCTAATCAGTATGCAAATTGGTTTTCCGGTATGCTAATATGTATGCATAGAAATGAGAATCCTGATAGAAGGACCAGGTGAGAAGTGGGCCAGGGGAGCCAGGGATGGGTATGAGTCATGGGTGGCTCCTGCAGGTTGGAGATGGGGTACAAGGGGGAAGGGAGGCTGTTGTTTGAATGTCTGGGTGGACATGCCCTGGACAGTAGAGTCTGGGTAAAACTCGGTGATTGGAGAAAGCAGAAGCTGAGTGGTAGATTTGGGGCCCAGACTGGAGAGGCCTAGGAGAGCCACTAGTCATTTGTGGGCACTGACCACTTGAAATGAGACTTCTGTGTGCCACGGAGGAACTGAAATGTTACTTAATTTTTAACTCATTTAGAAAGAAATGTTAAAATTGATTTGGTTATTGGAAAACTTAAGTAATGTGTGAGACAACTTGGGCATGTGAATTTACTTTTTCAACATAAATTTTGTGAAATCTAAATACAGACCACATATTTCCAATAAAAATTTAGCATCCAAACTGAAATGTGCTGTAAGTGTAAAATACACAATAAACTTTTGGGACTTAAAATGAAAAAAGAGTTTTTTTCAAGTATCATTTATAATTTTTTATGTGATTCCATGTTGAAATGGTAACATTTTGGACATATGGGTTAAATAAATATATTATTTCAAATTAATTTCTCTTTTTTTCCCCAGTTGTTTTTTTTTTTTTTTTTTTGACAGTGGGAATCTCGTTCATCCATCCCCAGTTGTTTTTAAGTAATCTCTATGCCCAACGTGGGGCTCAAACTCACAACCCCAAGATCAAAAGTCACATGTTGCATTGAATGAGCCAGTCAGATGCCCCAAAATTAATTTCACTTTTAAAAAACTTTTTTTTTTTTTTAAGATTTTATTTATTTATTTGACAGAGAGAGAGAGATAGCGAGAGCAAGAACACAAGCAGGGGGAGTGGGAGAGGGAGAAGCAGGCTTCCTGCCAAGCAGGGAGCCCGATGTGGGACTCGATTCCGGGACCCTGGGATCATGACCTGAGCCGAAGGCAGACGTTTAACGACTGAGCCACCCAGGCGCCCTAAAAAACTTTTAAAAATGTGGCTACTGGACACTCTGGAAAACAGTATGGAGGTTCCTCAAAAAGTTGAAAATAGAGCTGCCCTACGATCCAGCAATTGCACTGCTGGGTGTTTAGGGGAGATGGGAGGATAGAGACAACTTGACCTGGCAGTGTTAAAAATGTGTTTCGGGGGGCAGTCCATGTCTGTTAGTTTCTGTCCTGAGGCTTAGGTATCTCTTAGCAACCCCTAGATCTGCACCCCTCAGTGCCCCCTGGGGCCTCGCGCCCCCCCCACAACTGCACCCCCATCTTTGCTCATGTGCTGCCAGAGTGTATCTCACCTCTGGTGGCATAACCTTCTTCTCCAGCACATGGGTCGTGTCTTCTTCCCCCTTGTATTCACAGTATTAACATCATGCCAGAGTTACAAAAGACACTTAGCAAGTATTTTGCTGACAGATGGAATGGCAGCCCGATTGCTGTTCGCTTCAGCGGGCTAACAAGTGTGTGCGGGGCTTAAGAGACCTTAAGGAAAGAGGAGGACAGAGAGAAGGGGAGGGGGAGGGGCTAGAGGAGGGCTGTCCTCATCCCTGGGGAAGTTCCAGGGACCCCTAGGAAGTGGAAGGGGACTGTGTTTGTGTCAATCCAATAACAGCCGCCCAGCCCATCTTCCATCTGGATTGTTATTTTGCAGTAGCTTCCTAACTGGTCTCCTGTTTCCACTCTAGACACCTCAATCTAGTCTCAACATGGCAGCCAGAGGTGTCCTTTAAAGACATGCCAGGTCATGTGACTCCTCAGCCTAAAACCCTTATTTCAGAGTGAAGCCCTAGTCCCTTAAAATTGTCTACCTGGGTGCCTCAGTCGGTTAAGTGTCTGCCTTCGGCTCAGGTCATGATCTCAGGGTCCTGGGATCGAGCCCCACATCGGGCTCCCTGCTCAGTGGGGAGCCTGCTTCTCCCTCTCTGCCCCTTCCCACCACTCATGCCCACGCTCTCTCTCTCTCAAATAAATAAATAAAATCTTAAAAAAAAAGAACGCAAAATTGTAATAACATGTTGCCAGGGGCAAGCCCTTGCTGTCTTTGAAGGGGCAGGCTGCCGTGTTGCAAGCTGCCATGCAGAGAGGGCGGGACAGCAAGGAGCTGAGGAGGCCTCCAGTCTGCCTCAAGAATGCAGGCCTTCCATTCAGCAGCCTGCAAGGAACAGGATGCTGCCATGTGAGCTTGGAAGCAGATCCTTCCCCAGTCAGGCCCCAGGTAAGAACCCAGCCCTGGACAACACTTTTTGTTTTTAATTCAGATATAATTCACATATCATAAAATTTGCCCCCTTTTTTTAAAAAAAAATTGCCCTTTTAAAGTATAAAATTCAGTGGTTTTTAGGATATTCACGAAGTTGGGCAACCATCACCCATGATCAAATTCCAGAATATTTTTGCCACCCTAGAAAGCAACTCCATACCCACTAGAGGTCATTACCCATTCTCCCCTCCCCCAGCCACTGGAAACCACTCGTTTCCTTCCTATCTCTGGGGACATCTTTACCGAAGCCTTACAGAGAACCCAGTTCCCTCATACCCAGACTCCTGCCCTCCAGAAACTGTGAGAAAATAAATGTGTGGTGCTTTAAGCCTCTAAGTTTGTGGTAAAGTTATTGCACAGCAATAAATAACTAATACGGATTTTGGTGCTGGAAATGGGGTACTCCTGTAACGATTACTGAGAATACAGGAGTGGTTTGGAATGCTGCGGTGGGCAGAACTGGGGGAATATTAAGGAGGTGGTAGAGAAAACCCGGATTGCCTGGATTGGATTGTTAGCAGCAATGTGGACTTGCCAGCAAGGATTGAAAGGAAGTGAGGATTTTATTGATAGCAACCTGAGGAAGGGGTCCTTGTTAGGTAGGGCAGAAAGCTTAGCAACATTGTCTCCTGCAGTTACGTGGGAAGTAGAACATGTAAGTGATAAACTGGCTCCTATAATTGAGATGAACAAGCAAAGCACTGAGGCACCGCCAGGTTGCTTCTTGCTGCTTCTAGTCAAATGTGAGAGGGGAGAGGTAAGTTGAGGGGGAAAATTGTTTAAAAACTGTTAAATAGGCATGGGGACTTGAAGATTTTTTAAAGATTTTATTTATTTATTTGAAAGAGAGAGCACAATGGGGGAGCAGAGGGAAAGGGAGGAGCAGGCTCCCCACTGAGCAGGGAGCATGACGCGGGGCTTGATCCCAGGACCCTGGGATCATAACCTGATCAAAGGCAGACACTTAATTGACTGAGCCACCCAGGTGCCCCAGGACTTGACGATTTTGAAAATTCCCATCCTCCCTACCTAGCAAAAGATGCTAAGATTAAGAAATGGGCCTCCATGCACATGGAATAGAGATAAACCCTGGTTTAGAAAAAAAGCAGAGAGTGTGATGATATAATCTTTTGTTAAAACATCGTGAAGATCAAAGGATCAGGGTAAGTACTGAGTCACACAAAGGACTGTTTCAAGAGATTAAGGATGTGCCTCCCAAGACCTCTTAATCTGATCATGGGGCCGTGAGGAAGGATAAGTGAGTTATCCCCTGGCCATCTCAGCAGGAGCTGGGTAGAGAAGGGCTTATCTCACAAAGATCTGGGGTGTAGCTTTTGCCTAATGGACGAAACCCCATTGAAATCCACAGAAGACACACAAAGTTTTTGAGAAAGCTATTTCAGCAAGTGCACTGCCAACTTGAACTGCAAGGGACAGAGTGCAAAATGAGAGGGGGTTGTAGGATCCCCCAAATTCTACTGGCAAGACAAAAGCTGACAAAACTACTCAGATGCAAACACATGCTATCTTTCATGGAAAAGGAAGGATGACCCAGAGGGCAGAAGCCCAGAAAGTGGAGCCAAGAGACATGGAAGTATTCTCAGGTCTTAAGACCTAATCAGGGAACACCCAACATTTGCCTGGCCGGATTTCAGAATTGCTGTGGACCAGTGATTCCTCTGTACCTCCCATGTTACTTTTTTTTTTTTTTAAGATTTTATTTATTTATTTGTCAGAGAGAGAGAGAGAGCACAAGCAGGGGGAGCAGCAGACAGAGAGAGAAGCAGGCTCATCCCAATGCGGGGCTCCATCCCAGGACCGCGGGATCATGACCTGAGCCAAAGGCAGATGCTTAACTGACTGAGCCACCCAGGCGTCTCCAATATTACCCTTTTTTGAACAGGAATATCAGTAGCTATTATCCCACTGTTGTATGTTATGTCTGTGGAGGCAGATAACTCGTATCTTTAGTTTTACAAATCAAGTAAGAGGAACACCTACAGGAACCTCATCTATACCTAAACCTGTTTTAGATAACTCTCTGGGCTTTGATCTTGGGGGGCTGGTGGCGATTTTATTTTGCAAGTACAATGGACATGAGTCACTGAGGGGACAGGGCAAAAGTGGACAGACTCTGAGGTGACCCTCATGACTTTCCACCACTTTGTATTCACACCATTGCATAATCCCCTTCCCCTGGGTGTGGGCAGGCCCCGTACCTTGCTTCTAATCAATATAGTTCAGTAAAGGAGACAGTTTATATGTGATTATGCATCCGTGATTAGGTTACATAAGACACCCGTCTTGCCAGGGCACTGCCTCGCTTGCTGGCTTTGAAGAAGCAGGATGCCATGTTGTGAGCCGCCATATGAAGAGGACCATGCAGTAAGGAGCTAAGAGATGCTACCAGTTGACATCCAGCTGAAGAGGCCTTCCATCCAGTAGCCTGCAAACAACTGCATGCTGCCACAGGAGCTTGGAAGCAGATCCTCCCCGAGTTGAACCCTAGACAGGAACCCATCGCTGGCTCAACTTTGACCGCGGCCTTACAGGGAGTCCAATTAAGCTGTGCCTAGACTTCCAACCTGCACAAATTGTGAGATAGTGTGTCATCTGAAGCTGCTAAGTCTGTGGTAATTCATGATCCAGCGATAGAGAACACATACAGCCCACAGGCCTTCCTCAGTCTGAGCCTCCCCCCTCTTGCCACTCTGCCCCTCGTTCTCTCCACCGTAGCCACATGGCCCCTTGCTGGTCTTCAAAACCACCAAGGAAGCACCTATGTCCTGGTCTTGGCACTTGCTGTTCTCTCTTCCTGGCATGCTCTCCCTGCACATAAATGCACCACTCACTCCCTTGCCTCCTTCAAATTATTGCCTAAATTTCACCATTGCAGTGAGGTCTTCCTTTGTCACCCTTTTGAAAATTGCAGCGCACCTCCACCTGTCCCCGACACTTTCTACCTCCCTTTCTTCTTTATTTTTCTCCAGTGTGTTTATCGTCATCATTCTTGCATGTTTTATTTTTTACTGTTGCATTCCCAGATCATGGGATGTGCTCATTAGGTACCAGGAGAGAAAAGAAATGAACCGTGGGGATTTGTGGATGTTGGGGATGGCTAGGATAATGAAGAGGAAGAGCATGTAAGGCTGGAGGACATTTTCTGACTGGTAGATTTCTGTTGAGTCTAACTTCTAAGATACTTTTCCTGGACATACTCCTTATTATAGAAAATCCAATCCTGCAGGTCAGAGTCGGCTGTGGGTCTATCCCTATGTTCTATAAAATAGCAATAGGGATTAACTCCTAGTAAGTGGTCAGTAGTGATGGATCTGCTTCTCATCTGATCCATTAGACACATGAGCACATCCAGATCCAGAGAAGTCAGTCAAGTTGAACAAGGTCACTCATTTATTTCATTCCGGATCTAGGAACCAGCAAGGAGGTCTCACAGTCCACAGTCAGAGAAGTGGCTTACCACGAAAGCTTCTCTAGGAGCAGTCACCCCCTGGACTGGGAGGCAGCAGCTGTGGGTTCAAATCCAGCTCTGCCACCAAAGTGCCACATATCCCGGGCAAGCTTTGTCTACCTGGAGGAGAAGCTGATGTCATCCTCTGAGCTGAAGGCAGGTCGCTTTCTGACCAGACAGAAAAGATGAGGGAGCTGCCACTTGCCGGGCGCTGGAGGCCCCTGGTGGACACATGGAAAGGCAAGAAGTCCTGACCCACAGAGGAGCAGGGCCCTCTGGAAGCTGGCCAGACAGAGGAAACTGGGGACTCCACAGGCCTTTCTTCCTGTGTCAGTCTTCCTGTGCACTTCCTTCTCTCCCCTTCCTTCCTCCTTCTGCCTAACTTCCTCCTCTGCTCTGTCCCTCCTTCTCTCGTTTCCTCTTTTCTTTATCTTCACCTGTCTGGTTTCTCAGTGCCTTCTGGATCATCTCTGCCTCCATCCTGCTCCTTCCGGGAGCCCCTCTTCCTGACTTTCTCAGCCTCCTCCAGCCCAGCCTCTGAGGGGCAGCACTCCCCTCCCGACACCCCAGAGCTGGTTGTGGTCTACGGGGAGTTTCCACCAACTCTGTGGAGAGTGTGTGCATGGACTGAAGTAATTCCTGTACATGGGGAGTGCTTTGTTCAGACTTCTCTCTGGCCAGGTCAGTGACTGAGGCATCTGCCCTGGGGTCCACACTCCAATGACCAGGTACACCCAAAGGTCGGGAGTGCAGTGTGAGAAAACCGATTGACCTGTTCTGTTCCACTGCTCCTCTCCTAACCTAGCTGTGTGACTTTGGGCAAGTCATCTATCTTCTCTGAGCCCCACTTTCCTTATGTGCAAAATGGAAATAATAATACCCACCTCGTTGGGTTTTTTGAGGATTCGGTTCAATCAAATAAGCAATTCCCTAGCGATTCCAACGTGCCAGGCACTGTGTTAGTTGCAGAAGAAAACAAAGATGGATTATATATGTGCTCAAAACTCAAGGCAACTGGGAGAAACTGACATTTGTCTTAACCTTTATTCAACCAGAATAAAAAATGCTAAAGAGAGGTGTAGGAAAGCGTACTATGGGAACAAAAAGGAATATGTGATGAGCTCTGATTGGGGAGAAGGTTGAGATTTTTCACAGGTGTGTCGTCAAACAGAATTGCAACAGGCAAAGGGGCAAGGGAAAGACAAAGATGAAGGAAGAGATTTGAGTCAAGCTTTGTAAGCATGAAGAGGGATGGGCGTTTGGAGGAACGTCCTGCTTTGGCTGGGACATAGGATGTGGGGACATATACATACAGTGAGAAGCAAGAAAGGTAATTGCTGTCCCATCGTATCAAGATTTTATAGGCTTTTAAACCTTTTGACTGTGATCCACAGCAAGAAATCCATGTTATATCTCTGGTCAGTACATAAATCCACACATATATGTATAGATAGACCTAACTGAATCAGACACTTCAAGAGATAATATTTACCCTTAGCACATGTGATACACTCTACTTCCTTTTCTATTTGATTTCATATTTTTAAGTGACCCATTACATTGATCTCATGATCTACTACTGCCTGCATTTTGCAAAGCACTGCCTAGGCAATGGAAAACTGTTGAAGATCTTTTGAAGAAGGTAGTGACACAGCTTCCTTGGTCCCGTAAGCCCCTCTCGTGGCAGTGAGGGAGTGGGGAGAAGGGGTGGGGTGAGAGGGAGTGTGAGCCATCATGTACCTGCGTGGTCACAGTCCAGAGAGAGCTCATCCATCACCAGGGCTGGGCTTGATCAATGAGCCCCAGGAAGAGCTTTGAATGTAGTTGTCCTTAGCAAATGCTTCTGCAGGTGGGAAGTGTAAAGTGCTGTCCGTGGTGATGTTGAGATCCCTGGAGAATCAGGGCAGGGGATGCTTTCTCCCCTGGAGTGGATCTCAGTTGTTCCCTGGGTGTCCAGTGGGCCCAGGCAGAACCCCCAACCCTGGCCGGTCATGTTGCTAGGGCTTCCATTGGGTATGGTGAGGACTGGTGGAGAGAATATGGCAGGAGGCCATCCTCACGGTGATCCCCATACCCTCCATTTTAAGTATACACTCTTCTCCATTCTTCTCCACAAAGAACAGCACATGGTTTTCAGACCCAGGCCCAGCCCTCAGGCAGCCTGTCTTCCTCAAAGAATAGGAGTTGGGGTCCTACTCTCTGCCTTGTCATTATGCTCAGCCCCGGGCCCAGGCCCCTGGATGCGGCAGACTGAATAGAACATGTACCTTAATACCACATAGTTCTGGCTTCTGGCCCCAGTCTTACTACTTAGTAGCTGTGTGATCTTGGGAAAGTCATTTCATTTCTCTGAGCCCTGTTTTTCTCACATGTAAGATGGGGGATAACCACACCCCTTAGCCATTGGTAAGATTAGCAGCCCATGGTTCTCTTCTCTCTATCCTCTTCACTCAGTGATTCTTACTGATACTCATGGCTTCAATTTAAAAACATTTTTACTAAGGTATAATTTACATAAGTACAGTTCTCCCACTTTTTAGTGTACAGTTCTGAGTTTTGACACATGCGTGTGGTCAAGTAACCACCACCGCAATCAAGACGTAGAACACTTTCATCTACCCCCAAATCTGTGCCCTCCCACCCCTTTGCAGTCAATCCACCGCACCCCCCCACTCTCTACACCACTGATCTGATGTCCATCACTGAAGATTAGTTTTGTCTGTTCTAGAATGTCACATAGGTTGAATTATATATATGCGTTCTGTTGTATCTGACTTCTTTCACTAAGCTTAATATTTCTGAGGTTCGTCCACATTGTTACGTGTACTTGTAGTTTGTGTCTTTTTGATAAAGAGCAGTATTCCATTGTATGGACATAGTGCCACTTGTTCATCCATTCAACGATTGATGCACATTTGAGTTGTTTCCATTTTGGGTTGTTATGAATAAGACTGCCATGAATGCTATTTTTCCAGTCTTTGTGAGGACAAATGTTTTATTTCTCTTGGGTAAATAGTGAGGAGTGCAATTGCTGGGTTGTATGGTAAGTATATGTTTAACTTTTGAAGAAATAGCCTTGCTGTTTTCCAAAATGGTTGTATAATTTTACATGTCTGCCAATAATATACCAGAGTTCTGGTCATTCTACATCCTACCCAAAATTTTGTTTTGTTGGTCTCTTAAAATTTTAGACATTCTAGTGAAATGGTATCTCAGTGTGGTCTTCATTTTGCATTTCTTTAATGACTGATGATATTGAGCATGTTTTATGTTCTTATTGGCTATCTGGATAAGGTTTTGTAAAGTGCCTATTCTAGCCTTTTGCATGGCTGCAAATTTTATTTTATTTTAAGATTTTATTTATTTATTTGAGATAGAGGGAGAGAGAGAGAAAGCACACAGGCATGGGGGAGGGGCAGAGGGAAAGGGCAAAGCAGACTCCCCACTGACTAAGGAGACTCACACAGGACTCGATCCCAGAACTCGGGGATCATGACCTGAGCTGAAGGCAGACGCTTAACTGACTGAGCCACCCAGGCGCCCACCATTTATATTTATATTATATGATGCAATTTTAAATGGAAATATGAGCATTTAACTCATATGTGAAATCACTAAAATTACACAATTCACATTTCATAGCTTGTACATGTGTATGTATTTTGTTCTTATAGTACAGTGGAAATGCTGCACAAAACAAACTCAAATGTTTTTATTTCACTTCTTGACACACACATATTTTACCCACATGCTATGCCTTTGGGTTACTGATGAGTAAGGCAGGACTGAAAGGAAAAAGAGCTGTAAGTCACTCTGTCTCTCCCCGTCTTTCTGTGTCACCATTTTCAGCCTAAGTATTGGTTAATATAGGGATGTAACAACAGTTGGAAAGGATATGATAAGCTCTCTTGGTCATTTGTGTGTCCTCAAAGGTCCTTGCCTTCTTTCTGTGTATAGTATAAGTTCTGGTTTGGATGGAAAGTGTGGCCTCTCAGGTCTTTGGGCGTCCCTGTCACCAGTCATAGACCTAACACCCCTTCTTTGTGCTCCCTCCATAGTGTGGGTCCACAAGAATTCTGTGCTCCCAGGTCATTGAAAACGCTGCATGGGAACAGGTGTCTAGGAATGGCAGAACTCATATGACATAGATCTCCTCTGTCTATGTGCATGCACCCTTGTCCCACTGGACATCAGTTAGAAAACACAAATTGCAAGTTAAAATTATTAATGATTTCAAGATGGTGACATCAGAGCATTAAACCAAGTGCAAGGCTCTCTCAAGCCCAGGGCCCTGTGGGGATGCACAGGTCACACACTCATGAAGGTGGCCCTTGTGAACATTCACAATGCTCAATAAATACGCATTACACGAGTGAATGAAGGGTTGTCACTTGAGACAGTTCATTTTTTTTTTTAAGATTTTATTTAAGAAGGGACAGTTCATTTGTGTTTTTTTTTAAGATTTTATTTATTTATTTGACACAGAGAGATAGAGCGAGAGAGGGAACACAAGCAGGGGGAGTGGGAGAGGGAGAAGCAGGCTTCCTGCTGAGCAGGGAGCCCGATGTGGGACTCGATCCCAGGACCCTGGGATCATGACCTGAGCTGAAGGCAGACGCTTAATGACTGAGCCACCCAGGTGCCCCAGGTCATTTTTTTTTTTAAGATTTTTTTTTTAATTTATTCATTTGACAGAGAGAGACACAGCGAGAGAGGGAACACAAGTAGGGGGAGTGGGAGAGGGAGAAGCAGGCTTCCCACAGATCAGGGAGCCTGATGAGGAACTCAATCCCAGGACCCTGGGATAATGACCTGAGCTAAAGGCAGATGCTTAACGACTGAGCCACCCAGGCTCCCAGCTCATTTGGTTTTGATGAAAACTAAAAACTTCCCTCTTCGGGACATCTGGGTGGCTCAGTGGGTTAAGTGGCTGCCTTCGGCTCAGGTTATGATCCCACGGTCCTGGGATCGAGTCCAACATCGGGCCCTTTGCTCAGCAGGGAGCCTGCTTCTCCCTCTCCCGCTTCCCCTGCTTGTGTTCTCATTCTCTCTCTGCCAAATAAATGAATAAAAATCTTCAAAAAAAATAAACAACAACAAAAAAATAAAAACCTCCCTCTTCTCTCACCTTGGAGATTCAATATAAACTTCAGGTGGGCACTACTACCTGGAATTCCCTGTCCCGGGGAGAGACACTTCCTCTAATATTTCAAGTGGAGTAAGAGAGAAGGGAGTGAGGGGGCAGAGAAAACCTGACGAGACTCGCCTGTCAATTAATCACTGCACTTTGCACTGACAGCACGTAACATCTTGCAGCCTTACGACATGGCCTAAGTGTGAATTAAGCTTCACAGCTCACTGCCTTCATCCACCTCCTCCCTGCCTTTCAGCCTCCACCCTGGCTCCAAGAGAGAGCTGAAGGTTCTACTTCATTAGCAGAGGACCTCTGGGACCCATCCTGCAGGGGATGGGGTGCAGAGCAGCTCAGTTAAGGTCAGACCCACAGGTTGCTGGGGGGATGCTCAAATTCCTTGTCTCTGGCCTTGGCCTCTGGTCCACAGTTTGGCATGTGCAGAAAGATCTCTGAGAATTGCAAAGTCCAAGAGTTAGATGACCTCAGCTCAAGATCTGGCTTTACTCTACACACTCCATTATGTGACCTTAGGCAAGTGATGTTTCCTTCCTGGGCTGGATTTTCTCCTCTGTCAAATGAGAACATGAACTAGATAAGTGGTCTACAAGTAGTGTTCCCAGAACCTCCAATGTCTCAGAAATTTCACTGGTTAGAGGAAGAGAGAGTCTCCCCAACTTCAGTCAGTGGTAATAATAATGATAAGAATGACAACAGTAATAATAATGGCAGACACTTACAGAGCACTCACCGCCCCAAGTGTTAAGTGCTTTGTGTGCATTAACTCATTTAGTCATCACAATATTCCTGTAAAGGGCGCCTGGGTGGCTCAGTTGGTTAAGCGACTGCCTTCGGCTCAGGTCATGATCCTGGAGTCCCTGGATCGAGTCCCGCATTGGGCTCCCTGCTCGGCAGGGAGTCTGCTTCTCCCTCTGACCCTCCCCCCTCTCATGTGCTCTCTCTCATTCTCTCTCAAATAAATAAATAAAATCTTTAAAAAACAAACAAAAAAAACCCAACAACAATATTCCTGTAAGATTGATCTTACCCATTTTCAGATAAGGAAACTGAGGAGCTAAATTAAATGACTTGCTCAGGGCCACACAGCTAGTAAATGACAGAGCAGGGATTTGAACCCTGGCTCTAGAATACACCTACTTAACCACACTCTTCCCATTTTATCTAACTACCTGCCTATCCATCCACCAAACCATCCACCAATCCATTCATCCAACCATCTATCCATCCATCCAGCCATCTGAGTTCCATGTAAGAGTTTATATAATAAAAAGTTAAATAAAAAAATTATTAAAAAATAATAAAAACTTGAAAAATACTGAATATCACCATTCAAACTGGAGAAACCCCAGGGGGTGGAGTGCTGTGACTGCTTCCCACTTTCTGGGTCATTCTTAGAGCAGTTTCTGTGGGTTGGGGGTGATGAAGAGTTGGCAGCAATCAGAAACAGAATATTTTAAAACAATTTGTCAAACGTGACACCCACAGCTTGTATGTAGACAGATGCTATGTAAGAAAGCTCAGGCAGTTTGGATCTGGTCTCCCCCCTCCTTCCCTCTTTCTCATCTCCCGCTCTCCTCCAGGGAAAACAGAGCTGGAGGGGGTTTGGGATTGACTTGGATAATGAGACTACAGAAAGCTGAACTCAGACCAGTGGGAGAAAGGGAAAGGAAGGCAGATCACAGCTCAATATCAGAAATATCTTCCTAGCTTTTTGGTCATCCTAAAATTAGATAACCATCTTGTGATGGTTGTTAGGGACTTGTTTGTTGTGGGAAAATTTGGGCAGAGCCTGGTGACCAAGAATGATGTGGTGGGGTTGCTTGCATTTGGGTTTTAGGGGGTCCTAGAGTAGGTGAGCTCCTGGGTCCTTTCTCCTAGATCTGGTGATTCCACCTCCACCCCCTCACTCCACTGTGGGGCTCCTGAGGTCCAGAGAAGGAGAGACCTCTGGCCCCAGCTTGGTAGCTTTTCAGGAACAGAGAGAACAGATTAGAACCATGGCTCCAGCTCGAAACCTTCTCAGGTATTCTCAATGACACCCCACAGAGTGCCAAAGAAGGAGGAAAATTCTTCCTATGCCCTTCTCACTACAGGTCTTTCTGGATTGTCTCAATGTGCTTGTCATGGAGGCTATGACTTTCTCCAAATTCAAGACAGGCCATTTACTGGGGCTAGAGATGAGGAACAATGAGAGAGGGGTGTTCCTACCTTCAGCTGGGCTCACAGGTTCTGTTTGGATCTGGGTTTACTGCCCAAACAATTTGTTTACTACTTTCCAATTCATATAGAACATTCATGGACCCATTTGACAGATGAAGATGGGAAGCTCAGAGAGAGTAAGTGATTCACCCATGTACCATGACCAGAGGGGTAAACTCAGTCTTCCGACTCCAGGAAAGTCTTTACCACTCCTACTAAATGCTAAAAACTATTTAGCATTTACTCTATGACAGATATTGTGCTACTACAACAACCCCACAATACCCATCGCATAGAGATTCAGACCCATTAGCTAACTTCCCCAAGGTCACATAGGTGGGAAGGGGCAAAATGAGGGTTCAAAACCACATCTGCCTTTTCCAGAACTCATATTCTTGTCCATGACTCTGTTCCATTCCTAAATTCAGAGAAGCCCCAAGAAAATAGTATCTTGGGAGAAGGGGCTTGAGGGGGGGTCTGTTCAAGCCAGAAAGCCTGAGATACCTTCAGAATGTCTCAGACCTGGCAGGACTGGCATAATCCATCAGGCGGGTAATTAGGGATGAATAGGGCTTCCTTAGTCCAGAGGCCGACTGCAAGAAGGCCTCAGAGACTCCTTCTGAGGCCCATACTAAGAACTGCATCCCCTCAATTGACCTTTGCTATATGAGATGTGGACAAAGTCACCTCTGGGACGCCTGGGTGGCTCAGTCGGTTAAGCGTCTGTCTTCGGCTCAGGTCGTGATTTCAGGGTCCTGGGATCAAGTCCCATATCCAGCTCCTTGCTAAGCAGGGAGCCTGCTGCTCCCCCCGCCCTCTGGAAAATAAATAAATAAAATCTTAAAAAAAAAAAAAAAAGTCACCTCCCAGGCTGTATTTAAGGGAAGTTCTGGCTAAAAAATCCCAGATCAGTGTGGTGTCGGTGGGATTTCTGGCTCTGATATTTTCTAGCCTTGGGCAAGTCACTATTTTTTGGCGGGGGGCAGAAAGAGAGAGAGAATCATTATCATTAGCAGGATCCATGCTCAACGCAGAGCCTGATGCGGGATTCGATCTCACGACCTGAACTGAAATCAAGAGTCAAACGCTCAACTGACTGAGCCACCCAGGCGCCCTGCAGGTCATTATTTCCTCATGCCCCTGTTCCCTTTCTTGTAAAATGGGGTTAATAAAAATACTCCATGGGCATTTTGTGAGGACTAAATGAGATCATGTATTTGTGCTCTTAATTTTACCAATACCTGGATCAGATCAGTTAAATTAAAATCTCTGGGATTGGGCTTTAATCATCAGCATGTTCAAAGCTCCCTGGTGATTCTAATGTGAAGACATTATGTGTTAAACCTAAGAAATACACTATACAGGGAGAAGCAGACCTCTGAAAATTAAAAATTACAAGGAGTAGCACTGTCCTTATCTTCCTGGCAATCTCAAATGAATGTCAAAGTTGGGACAGAGAAACCGTGCAAAAATGATCCTGAAAATACCTAACACGAAAGGACATTGATAGACATTTGTATACAACCTGATGCATATGGCATGAGGTCAGTTTCTGTAAAGCATTAAGAATTAAGTCTAACCAATAAATGAAAAGGTATCATGTGTTCAGGGACTGGAAATATTGATATCAATAAAATGTCAATACTACCAAAAGCCGTCTATAGATTTAATGCAATCCCTATGAAGATTTCAATGGCATTTGTTACTAAAGTAGAAAAAATCCTAACACTTAAATGAAACCACAAAAAATCCCGAAAGCCAAAGTAATCCTGAAAAAGAACAAAGCAGTAGGCATTATACTTCCAGACTTCAAGCTACATTACATAATTATCGTCCTCAAAACAGTATATGGTACTGGCATAAAAATAAACAAATCATTGGAACAGAATCAAGAGTACAGAAATAAACCCAAGGATATACATTCAACTAATATGACAAGAGAGCCAAGAATACTCAATGGACATGAGACCGTCTCTTAAATGGTGCTAGGGAAATTGGATATTCACATGTAAAAGAATGAAACAGGACCTGTATCTTATACCACTCACAAAAACTAGCTGGAAATGGATTAAGGACTTAAATGTAAGACCTGAAATGATGAAACTTCTGGAAGGAGACCTAGGAAAAGAGCTCCTTGACATGGATCTTGGCAGTGATTTTTTGGATAACACCTAAAGCACAAGCAACAAGTAAAAAACACGTGGGACTATCTCAAACTAAAAAGCTTCTGCACAGCAAAACTGTTAACAAAATGAGAAGACAACCTACGGAACGAGAAAAATATTTGCAAGACATTTATTTGATAAGGGGTTAATATCCAAGATATATAAAGAATTCCTACAACTTAACAGTAAAAAATAATCTAATTAAAAAGGGCAAAAGACCTCAATGGACATTTTCTCAAAGAAGACACATCTATAGAAGGGGGACAGGTACAGGAAAAGATGCTCAATGTCACTAGTCCTAAGGGAAATGCAAACCAAGACAACAATGAGCTATTATCTCACATCAGGCATCCAAAAAAAAAAAAAGTGCTCTGTGCCAGACATTGTTCTAAATGCTTCACATGCTTTATCTCATTTCATCACACACACAAGTACAGGTCATTACTGGTCAACACTCCCCCAAAGTATTCCTTCCATGTTGTATGCCCTAATATGTGGTGAAAAGGAAAAGGGGTAGGGGCTTAGACTAGGAGACTTGGGTTCTAGTCCAGATTCTGGCTTGACTGGCTGTGTAACTTCAAGAAAACCACCCACCCTCTATGAGCCTCATTTGCCACCTCTGAAAAATCTTGCTTACCACTCACTGAGGATCAAATAAAATGAATACATGTGATTGCACATCCCATGTACTATTTATCCTTAAAATAACCTATGATATGGATTCGGTTATTATCTCCAATTTATAGTTGAGGAAACCAAGGCCCAGATATATTTAAAAGCATAATGTGAAATACAAATGCTGGCTAGGATTATCATCACTATTACCATAGAACAATAAGGCACAAAAGAGGCCATATTTGCTTTACTTCCCTATAGGCTGATAGCCTGATGTATTTCCAGTCCTGGCAACGGTATACATAAGAAATATGTGTGAGCCAGGAGAACTTCTTGTCATCTGTGGGGCTTAGTTGCTGTTCTACCCAGAGGCAGAGAGCTGGATGAAATGACCCTGAACGCCCTGGCCAGTTGTTTAGAATCCATCAGATCTGGACAGGAGCAATACCTCAGCCCCACCTGCCTGTCTGGAGAACTGTCCAATCAGAGGGAGGTGGGAAATCTGTGGGCCTTCCATGCTGACAGGACAGGATTTCTCACCGGCAGGATGCAGCTTGTGGGCAGTGGCAGCAGCACCCTCTGTTCTGACCAAATAGGTGGGGAAGAAGAGAGGTACTGAATTCAGACCCTGGGCCAGAAAAACCAAATGCCTTGCTATTCCTGCAGCTAGTCATTGGTCATCAAAGGCATCATTACTATCCCTTCTGCTTCCATAAAATTGCCCTAGAATTATGACTTTAAAATGTATATGTCATAGTTAAGAGGAAATGTAGAAATGACTTTGTTCTACAATCTGTTTTTAAACATTTAATTGTTGATTATATATACATGTAGAAAAGTACACACACACACACACACACAATTTAACCAAGATCCCACCATGTCATTTTATTTATTTATTAATTTTTTAAAAAGATTTCATTTGTCAGAGAGAGAGAGCGCACATAAGCAGGGAGAGCGGCAGGCAGAGGGAGAAGCAGGCTCCCACTGAGCAAGGAGCCCGATGCAGGATTCGATCCCAGAACCCTGGGATCATGACCTGAGCCGAAGGCAGATGCTTAACTGACTGAGCCACCCAGGCATCCGAACAACAATGTCATTTTAAAAGAGAGACATCTGAGGCCAAAGGGGTAAAGAGCCATTTTGTATGGCTGAATTCTTCCCTACAACTAAGCATAATTGCTCATTATCCTCTCTCCCCACCACCACATTTCTTCTTTTATTAAACACACTATTTGAACATCCATTGTGCCCCAGGCCCTGGAATTAGTGTAGATAGGTATGTGGGGTGGGTGCCAAGATTTATAAGGCACTAACATTTTAAAAATTTTATTTCATTTAAATTCAATTAATTAACA
Organism: Mirounga leonina; assembly: GCF_011800145.1. NCBI lineage: Eukaryota > Metazoa > Chordata > Mammalia > Carnivora > Phocidae > Mirounga > Mirounga leonina. The sequence goes on from NW_023270504.1 coordinate 28,712,808, forward strand.
TATAGTATATTGTTAGTTTCAGAGGGGTACTAACTCTTGCCCTTCAGAAGACTGCAGTCTAGGAGAAAACACCTTACAGGTAACTATATAACAAAGAGAGTAGTGAATGCCAGGGAAAGACACATAGATAAGGTGCTTTGAGAATCTAAAGAAAGAAGAGCAAATGGAAGATACTCATGGCATAAGTGGCATTTTTACTGAGCCCTGGTGGGACAGGATTTGGACATGCAGGAATTCAGGGTACAAAAGCCACTTTAGCTAGAGTAGAAAGTACAAGAAAGACAGAAGTGTGTTGTTGGATTTGGGGAGGAGTAAATAGTCCAGTTTGGCTGGAACCTAACATTTATTAGGAGAAATGATGGGACCTAATGCTGGAAGACAGGCTACAATGCAGTGACAGAAAAAGAACAGCTTGAGCACTGGGGAGCAAACAAGTGGCATGGTTCAGGGAAGGGTAATCCCAAGCTCACTCTTAGGCTTGTCTCTTCCAGGGCTCCTCACTTCTCACAATGTATGGGAGATGAGTCTGTGCATTAGGGTCTGAGGACTAAAGTTCCAACTCCAGCTGTCCTATCTACCAACCATGTTGTGGAGTCACAACATCCTTGGGCCTCAAATTTTGTGTCCTAAGAGGGGAATCATAATCCCATCCCTGCCTTCTTCGGAGAGTGGATGTGAGGATTAAATGATATTGCATATGAAGAGGTCTTGCAAACTGGAAAGTACCACACAAAAGTAAGGCATTACTTTTATTTCCCTCTAGCCGGGAGTTCTCCACATTTAGAATACATCAGAATTACCTGGGTGCTTATTAAAAATGTAGGGTTTTTTTGTCTTCTGGCCAATTTTTAAGGCCAGAAGCCAAAAATTGGTACTGCACTTGCCCTCCAATATCAACAACTAGAAAACTGTTATATTCCAATATAAACATACATTTAAAAACCAGTTTCCAGGGCTGCCTGGGTGGCTCAATCGGTTAAACATCTTTCTTCAGCTTAGGTCATGATCCCAGGGTTCTGGGATTGAGCCCCAAATCGGGCTCCCTGCTTGGTGGGGAGCCTGCTTCTCCCTCTTCCTCTGCCTGCCACTCCCCCCAATTGTGTGCTCTTTCTCTCTCAAATAAATAAATAAAATCTTTAAAAAAATTTAAAAAAAACCCCAATTTCCAGAATCAGAAAACTATCAGCACAACATTATGATTCTTGAGATAAGGAAAACAAACTAGGTGAGCCTTACAATCATCTTGGCTCACTGCCTGGAGAAACCTTCAAGATTGCAGGGCAGGGAGAGGGAGCCAAAGCAGAACATGATGGTCTCTCTGAATTGAGGACACAGAGATTGGAGGAGGCTGAAGTGGCTGGAATTTATAGGGCAGAGGGCCAGAGAAGAGGGAGTTATATAAAGAAAGAGCTCCAGGAATCTGCAGATAGCCCTCCTTGAGTCTGTGGCTGAACACTAAGCCATATATAGAGAGAGTGAAATCCTACATGACTGAGTAAATAATGACTGTGGGGTTTTAAGATGTTTAATAAGTTCAGGGCTCACACAGGCTGGAAAAATTAGAGTTCTGACCAGTCAGACTACAAAGATCTTGATGACATTCAATCAGATGACAGAATGATCACACCATAGTAGTCAGGATAAATTAGACAAGAGTAGTAATTACTCTAGACTTGCCCTATAAAAAGCTTAAAACAATCTTAAAAGGATCAAGTGGATCCACAAGTAACTTAACTACCTGCAAAAACACAGTCCAACACTGTTTAAGGGAAAACAAAATTCAGCACTCAACAGAATCACATTCAAACTGTCTAGCATAGAATGAAAAAATTACTAGACATGTGAAGAAGCAAGAAAGTAAGACCCCAAACTAGAAGAAAACATAAACATAATGAGGTGAGAAATGGAATATATAAAAAGGAGCTAAATGGAACTTCTAGAAGTGAAGCTATCTAAACTGAAGCACAGAGAGAAAAAAGACTGGGAAAAAAAAAAAAAAACCAAACAACTGAAGCTCAGAGACCTGTGGATCAATATTAATCAGGTTAGGTAAAAATTTCTGTTGCTATATCTTTAAGTTTACTGATTTTTAGGAAAAGTTTTCAATTAGCATTAATTGTGCCTCGGATAAACCTCATTGGCTATGATACTGCCACTGCGCAAAGCTTAAGTTTACTGATTTTTAATTCTGCAGTGTATATATGCTGTTACTCCCACCCAGTAAAACTTCCATTTCAGATTTATATTTTTACCTCTAGAAGTTCTATTTAGTTTTTTTATATTTCCCATTTCTCTCCTCATTGTGTTCTTGTATTTCTTTAAATCCTTACACATATTTATGACAGCTGTTTTATAATCTTCGCTAATTTCACCTCCCTTTCATTTCACATCTTGTTTCCATTGATTATTTTTCTCCACATTTTGAATTACAACAATGATAAGATTGATCACAGGGTTCTTGCCAGAAAATGCAAGCCAGAAGACACTGGAACAATATCTTTACGTGCTGAAAAAAAATCAAAGTAAAAAATTCTATATCCATGAAAAAGAAATTTTTAACAATTGAGGAGATATAGAGGCACCTGGGTGGCTCAGTCAGTTAAGTGTCTGCCTTTGGCTCAGGTCATGATTCTGGGGTCTTGGGATCAAGCCCTGCATCGGGCTCCCTGCTCAATGGGAAGCCTACTTTTCCTTCTCCCTCTGCCACTCCTCTCTTGTGTTCTCTCTCTCTCAAATGAATAAATAAAATCTTAAAAAAAAATTAAGGAGACATAAATACTTTGTCAGACAAAAAGAAAAAACCTGACAGAATGTGTTACCAACAGACCTGACTATAAGAAATGTTAAAGAAAATTCTTCAGGTGAAAGGATAATGATACCAAATGGAAACCTGGATCTATATAGAAATGCAAGTGGCCAAAATGGTATATGTGTATATATATACATATACATATATGTGTATATATATGAGTAAATTAAAAAGATATTAAAATTTAAAAAATTAAAAAGATAATTGACTTTTTAAGGCAAAAATTATAATGATGTATTATGAAATTTATAATAAATACAGAAGTAAATCTATGACAATAATAGCACAGAGGATGGGAGGAATGGAAATAATCTGTTGTAATGTTTTTACATTATATGTGAAATACAATATTTGGACATAGACAATGAGAATTTAACAACAAATATTGTAAACCCAAAACAATCACTAAATAAATAAATGAAGAGGTGGTGTCAATAAGCCACCAGTGGAGGTGAAATGGAACACCAGAAAATATTCAAGCTAAAAAAAGGCAGGAAAAAGTGAAAAAGAACAGAGAACAAATGAAACAAATAATAAAATAACAAGATGGCAGATTTAATTCCAAATATATTGATAAATAAATTAAATTAAATGTAAATAATCTAAGCACTCCAATTAAAAGAAAGAATGTCAGGCTGGATTTCTTTTTTTTTTTTTTTTTTGGTGGGGGAGGGATAGAGGGAGGGGTTGAGAGAGAATCTTAAGCAGGTTCCCTGCCCTCACAATCCTGAGATCATGACCTGAGCCGAAATCAAGAATTGGATACTTAACCAACTGAGCCACCCAGGTGCCCCTCAAGCTAGATTTTTAAGAAGTCAGATCCAACTAAATGTTATCTATAGGGAAAAAAAATACTTTAAATTTAAAGACATGCATAGATTAAAAGGAAAAGAATGGGGGAAAATGTAACATGCTGTATTGGTTTTCTGTAGCTGTCACATCAGATTATTACGGATGTAATGGCTTAAGTCATTCAAATTTATTATCTTACAGTTCTGTAAGTTAGAAATTTAACATGGGTCTCACTAGACTGAAATCAAGGTGTCAGCAAGGCTGTATTCCTTTCTGAAAGCTCTAGCGGGGAATCAGTTACCTTGCTTTTTCCATCTTCCAGAGACCACTCATATTCCTTGGCTCATGGTCCCTTCCTCCATCTTCAAAGCAAGCAAAGCAGGTCAGAGTCCTTCTCACATCACCTTACCCTGACCATTCCTTTGTAGTCACACTTCCCTGTGATCACAACCACATATAGTTCTCTGCTTTTAAGGAATCATGTGGTTAGACTGGGCACAGGTGTGCTGAGGACAAAATCCAGGACAATCTCCCCAATCTCAGGGTCCTTAATTTTAATGGCATCTGCAAAGTATTTTTTGCCATGTAGGGTAATATCATCACAGTTTACTGGGACAGTATATGGACATTTTTGGGAGCCATTGTTCTGCCTACCACACAAGCAAACATTAATAATGAGAAAGCTGGAGTGACTATCAGACAATTACATATAGAACATTCATCAAAATAGACCATAAATTAGATCATAAAAAAATTCCAAAATTTCAATAAATTTTACAAGATTGAACTCATATAGATATGTTCTCTGACCACAAAGAAATTAAATTGGAAATGAATAATAGAAAGATTTGGAGATACAAAGAGAAATTTAAAAATATTTTGCACTGAATAAATATGAAAAATTTAGGATACAGGTAAAACAGTGCTTGGTGGGAACTTCAGAGCTTTAAGTATTTATACTAAAAAAGGAGAAAGGAATTGTGTAAGACTGATGAATCACAGACCTGTACCCCTGAAACAAATAATACATTATATGTTAATAAAAAATTTTTTTAAAAAGGAGAAAGATTTAAAGTCAATAGTCTAAGCTTCTATGTTAAGAAGCTAGTTTTAAAAAAGCAAATGGAAACAAAAGTAGGTAGGAAAAAAGAAAGATAAAAGAGCAAATCAAGGAAATAGCAAATGGACAAATAATAGAGAAAAATCAATGACACCAAAAACTAGTTATATGGAAATATAAAAATGGATAAATATCTAGCCAGACTGACCTTTAAAAATACCCAAATTACCAATAACAGGAATGAAAGAGGAGACATCACTACACAGCCTACAGGCATTAAAAGTCTAATAAGAACATATAAACAACTTCATGCCAACAAGTTTGACAACTTAGATGAAATTGATACATTCTTGAAAGACACTTGTATTCATTCCCTATTGCTGCTGTTAGATTACAACAAACATAGTGACTTAAAGCAGCACAATTATCTTACAGTTCCAGTAGCCAGAAGGCCAAAATGCATTTCACCTGGCTAAAATCAAGGTATTGGTGGGACTGCATTCCTTCTGGAGGCTCTGGAGGAGAATCTGTTTCCCCCCCTTTCAAGTTTCTATATGCCACCTGTATTTTCTGAATTTTGCTTCCCAGATAGCAATTGCCTCATTCTGACCTCTCCTTCTGTTGTCATGTCTCCTTTCTGACACTCTCACATCCCCATTACAAAGACTCTTGTGATTACATTGGACCCATCCAGGTAATCCAGGATAATCTTTCTATTTCAAGATCCTTAACTTAATCACATATTTAAAGTTGCTTTTGCCACGTAAGGAAACAAATTCACAGGTTTTGGGGACTAGGACATAGACATCTTTGGTAGTCATTCTGCCTACCAGACACACAAATTACCAAAATGGATACACAAAGAAATAGAATGGATAAAAAGCCCCGTATCTATTAAAGAATTTGAATTTGTAGTTAAAAATCTCGCAAAGAAACCTCCAGGTTGGAATGGCTTCAGTGATGAATTCTGTCAAAAGTTTAAGGAAAAAATGAACTTTGACTCTTCATACTAAATACAAAAATTAACCTAAAATAGATCACAGACCTAAACATAAAAGCAAAAATGATAAAACTTCTAGAAGAAAACACAGGAGAACATGTTTTTGGCTTTGAGTTAGGCAAATAATTTTTAGATAGGACACAAAAAGCATGAGCTATAAAAAGAAAAAAAAAGTGAGGTTTTTCTTTACCAAAATAAAAACCTTTGCTCTTCAAAAGACAATGTTAAGAAAATGAAAGGCAAGCCACTGACTAGAGAAAATATTTGTTAATATATGTATCTGACCAAGACTGCTTTCCAAAATATATAAAGAACTCTTACAACTCAATAGATAAAAGAAACAATTCAATAGAAAGAGTGGGCAGACAAAACAGACACATGAAAAAGTGCTCAGCATCACTCGGCATCAGGGAAATACAAGTCAAAATCTCAATGAGATACCACCTCACATCAGTCAGAATGGCAAAAATTAACAAGTCAGGAAACAACAGATGTTGGCGAGGATGCAGAGAAAGGGGAACCCTCCTACACTGTTGGTGGGAATGCAAGCTGGTGCAACCACTCTGGAAAACAGTATGGAGGTTCCTCAAAAAGTTGAAAATAGAACTACCCTATGACCCAGCAATTGCAGTACTGGGTTTTTACCCCAAAGATACAAATGTAGTGATCTGAAGGTCCATAAACATGCACGCCAATGTTTATAGCAGCAATGTCCACAATAGCCAAACTATGGAAGGAGCCAAGATGTCCATCACCAGATGAATGGATAAAGAAGATGTGGTATATATATATATATATATACACAAACACACACACACAGAATAGGATATTATACAACCATCAAAAAACCTGAAATCTTGCCATGTACAACAATGTGGAGGGAGCTAGAGGATATTATGCTAAGTGAAATAAGTCAATCAGAGAAAGACAAGTATCATATGATCTCACTGATATGAGGAATTTGAGAAATAAAACAGAGGTTTACAGGGGAAGGTAGGAAAAAATGAAACAAGACGAAACCAGAGAGGGAGACAAACCATAAGAGACTCTTAATCTCAGGAAACAAACTGAGGGTTGCTGGAGCGGTGGGGGGTGGGAGGGATGGGGTGGCTGGGTGATGGACATTGGGGAGGGTATGTGCTATGATGAGTGCTGTGAATTGTGTAAGACTGATGAATCACAGACCTGTACCTCTAAAACAAATAATACATTATATGTTAAAAAAAAAAAGAAAAAGAAGAAGATAGAAGGAAGGGAAAAATGAAGGCGGGGGAAATCGGAGGGGGAGATGAACCATGAGAGACTATGGACTCTGAGAAACAAACTGAGGGTTCTAGAGGGGTGGGGGGGAGGGAGATGGGTTAGCCCGGTGATGGGTATTAAGGAGGGCATGTAATGCATGGAGCACTGGGTGTTATGTGCAAACCATGAATCATGGAACACTGAAAACTAATGATGTAATGTATGGTGACTAATATAACATAATAAAATAAAATTTAAAAAAAAGAAAAGAAAAGAAAGATTGAATTAAAAAAAAGTGGGCAGAGAAAACAGGTAAATGGCCAACAGCATGTGAGAAAATGCTCAACAGTGTTAGTTAACAGAAAAATATTAAAGCCATATTAATATACTTACTACTCACTCAAAGTGATAAAATTTAAAAAGGCTAAAAATACCAAGTGTTAGTGAGGATGTAAAACACCTGAACCTCTCATACACTGCTGGTGAAAATAAAAAATAGTACAACCACTTTGGAAAACAATTTGAGAGTTTCTTATTGTGTTAAATATATATTTAGTATATGACTCAACAATTCCAATTCTAGATTTTTCCTCCCAATAAAACATATGAAAATATATGTCCACACAAAGACTTGTCCGTTAAGCTTGTCCACAGCTGCTTTATTCAAAATAACCAATACCTGGAAACAACCAAAATGTCCATTTTCAGGTGAATAGATAAATTATGATTTTTATCCATACCACATAAGACTACTCAGAAATAAGAAGGAACACACTATTGATATCATAACAGAGTAGATGAACCTCAAAAGCATTATGCTGAGCAAAACAAAATACACAAAAGAGTATATATTTTATGATTGCCATTTATAAGAAATTCTAGAACAGGCAAAACTAATTTATCTTGACAAAAAGCAGATCAATGGTGGACTGGGGCTGAGGATAAGAGCAATTGACTGTAAAGGGGCATAAGGTTACTTTTTACAGTGATGGAAATTTTGATTACATGGGTATATGTATTTGTCAAAACTCATTAAACCATGCATTCAAAGTGGATGCATATGATTACATGTAAATTGTAACTCGATAAAGTTGATTTTTTTTAAATAAAAGGAAAAAAAAGTCAAAAAATGAATGCACTTGGGCCTCATTCCTAGTGATTCCAACACAGCAGGACTAACATGGGGCCCGGAAATCTGCATTTCAAACAAGCCCTAAGGATAATTATGCTGCAGACTGTTTTACTTGTAGAAATAGTATTGTCTCTATGGGCACCCAACTCATGGAAAACAAACTGACTAGGCGAGCAAAGAAAATTCAGAAGAAAAGTGTTTGAGTTTTTGTGTGCCCTCATTCCACCCCCCAACTTCCATTCTTTAGTTGGAATACTGATCACTACCAAAGGATCCTCCCCGGTGCTCTGTTCTCCTAACTGTTGGCTCAGCTATGGATAAGTTCTTTCACTCATTCTTTATAGAAGGAAGTTTCCTAGGAAAATAAATGGGAGAAAAACAAAATAAAAACACACTGCAGGTGCAGAGAAACCAATATATTTGCAGAGTACATACCCTTTCCCATAAGGTCATTCAAGTCTGGCAACAGATGGGCTTGGCTGGCCAAGCTCGCTGGACACATGGTATCCACAGCTATGCCTTCCCTGGGGAAACAACAACCTGTGTGGAGAATAGAACAGTAGAATAACAGATATGCTAAGAGCATTCACAGCCCAAAGGAAAGGGTAATTTTTCTGTCAAATTAGATTAAACTAAAGTGCTCTATTTCCATTCCTTGTCTTTTCCTGCTGTCTGGCATATCTTCTTCATCTTCTGCTCCCCTGTTCTGTCTACCTGTTGAAATTTCCCATCCTTCATAGCCTAGCTTGAATAACACCTCCTCCTGATCAGATTACCATAGTCAAACACAACCTCTCCCTCCCCTGAACTCCTATGAAACTTGGTTTGAAGAGCTCTAACAGAAATTTTGATTTGTATTTTAGTTATTTAGGTGCACACCATATCTGTTGTACTAGATTCCATCCTAGTCATCTTGATCTTCCCACCACCTAACCCGGTGTTTGTAGGAGAATGCACTGCATAAATGTTTTTCAAACAGAACGATCTCTTCAGAAGTTTCTGGAAGCATGAACCATGACACACAGGACCTGGTTTATTTAGTTAATGTTCATATTAGAGTGGCCAAAACTGTCCTGAGGTTTCATTCCCAGAGAAAACCCAACATAAACAGACTGCCCACCCTAAGTTTCCTCTTGGCTGAATAAATGACTAGATGTTCTCTAGAGTCCCTTATAATTCTATGATCCTTGCATCCCAGGGAATTCCCTAGCAGAACAGATTGTTGAGTACAAAAGAGGCAAGTGTGCCTCTCCTCAGAAGGACTTTAAGATGACCCGTAACCTCTGGGATGGCTGGACGTGGGAAAAAGAATTTGTGACCTTTCCGAGTCCCATGACTTCCTCCTTTTAAATACATTTCTCTCTCCTTTGCCACCTTCTCTCTCTCTCTGTCTCTTTCTCCTTCTATCTCCTTCCCTCTCCTCCCAGCCTCTTCCTCTTCTTTTCCTCTGTCCTTATCTGCTTCTTTTCTCCTACCTATCTCACCGCACTCTCCCAGGACACCTAAGTCCACCTCACCCGCTTTCCTTTTCTCTCCAGATTTATCTATCTCTGGTCCCCTTCGTTTATCCTGCTCCCTACCGGCTCCCTCGCTCCTCTCCCTTCTCTCCTGTCAGCCCTGCAGGAAGCCGAGACTCCTCACGAAGCCTGGAGGTGGGAGGGTGGGAGGGTGGGCCCTGGCGCCGCGGTCCCGCCCCTCGGTGCGTGTGTGAATGCCTGTGTGGCCGTGACGCGGCGCCGGCGGCGGGGAGGGAGGCTGGGCCCGCTGGAGAGGGAGGCGAGCGGATCGCTGGGGCTGCTCGGCTCCTGCGCGCCCTCGCGCTCCCCGCCGCCCGCCGAGGCGCAGGCAGGGCGCAGGCGGCGGCGGGCGGCATGGAGAGCCTGCTGGAGAACCCGGTGCGTGCCGTGCTCTACCTCAAGGAGCTCACGGCCATCGTGCAGAACCAGCAGAGCCTCATCCACACCCAGCGCCAGCGCATCGACGAGCTGGAGCGGCGGTTGGACGAGCTAAGCGCCGAGAACCGCAGCCTGTGGGAGCACCAGCAGCTGCTGCAAGCCCAGCCTCCGCCCGGGCTCGTCCCTCCGCCGCCAGCCCCGCTGCCTGCCACCCCGGCCACCGCTGCCGCGGCCGCCGCCGCCGCCGGGGCCCAGGAACCACTCCAGAACCACGGACAGATCTCGCCCGCCGCGCCACAGCCTGCGCCGGAGCAATCACCGCTTCAGCACCACGGACAGCTCCTGGTGCAACCCCAGCCGGGCCCCAGCAGCAGGGCTCACGCACCCCAGTCGCCCCACCAGCACCCTGTGGCGCCCGGGGCCGTCGCAGACAAGGAGAAGGAGCGTCCCTCGGGTTGTTGCACTGCCGCTGGAACCCTCCTTCAGCACAAATCCCCCGCCGCCCTGGGCAAGGGCGTCCTGAGCAGGAGACCCGAGTGAGTGGGGAAGAAAGGAGAGGGATTATAGTAACAGAAAGGGAAGCAAATGGGTGTAAGGAGGAGATAAGGCGGAAATCGGATGCCCCTAAGAGTCTGAAGGACTAGGGTAACCTGAAGTGAAGAGATGAGAAGATGCTTGGAGGTAGAAGTGTGTCAAGGAGATTTGGGGGAAAAGAGGTATTAGTATCAGTGTTTGAGAGGGTTTAGGGGATGTTGGAGCAAAAGAGAGAATCCAGACCCTTACGGGGGGCAAAGGAGGAAAGAAATGGGTTTTAAGTGATTGGGGATATCAGAAACTGGCAGATTTTAAAGGAGACAAAATTGGGAGGAAGTTGTGGTGAAGATTACACTGAAGAAAAAAAGAGCAGTTGAATTTTTTTTAAGTTAGGAAAAATTTGGAAGGGAGTTTGGGTAGTAAAATTATTTGAATGGAGAGTGAGATATGAAAAAGACTGAGGCTTGGCGAAGACACATGTTAAGAGCTTTAAAAGGGCTAGGGTCCAGGAAGAATAGAACTGGGGTCTGAGAAAATTTAGGAGGCAGGGGATAAGGCTGAAAAGCAGGAATGATGTGAGAAGGCAGGGGTGCTGGGGATAGAGGAAGATAAAGGGTGGGAAAAGCATTTCCCAGAGGAATGAGTCTGGCTCTTTAACTGATGCAGTGGGATCAAAGCCAGGAGTGCCTCTTTGGGGAAGCTTACTCTGCTCTGACCTGAGTGGGCATCTTTCTTCTGAATCCCCACAGGACCAAAGGGGTGCAAAGGCACAACCCACCAAGCCAATGGAGGACTCAGTTATAGCGTGAGGACTCAATCTGGCTATAGCTCTTTTCCTCTGACTCAAGGAGGATTTTTGTGCAGGATGGTTGGCAATTGTGGGAAGGGAACAATGATAAGAGAGATAGTTGGCAAAGGGAGTTGTGGTATTTGGGTGTTTAAATCTCTCTCTATTATGGCTGATGGCTGCAAATCTTGTCTCCACTTGGTTATTTGGTGATATTAGGAATCTCATGTTGGGTCCTGAGAGAAATATACTCATTAGCCCCAGCGAGGGACTCTAGGACCTCAATCTCTTTCTTTACTTTCAATGTCTGTGAACTAGGGACATGGGAAGAAGAGATAAAAGAGGACTGGAATATTCTCTCTTCTGTATTAGACAGGCTGTGACATATCAGCTTCCTTCCTCTGAGTATACAGGTGATGGGAGAACTGCATGGAAGAACAGCTCAGGGGAAATCAGTACCTCATCAGCACCTGACCCTGACAATGGTGATGCTAAAGGGGGAGCTGAGGGGGAGGTGGGAAGGAGGAGAGCCAAGAATCTCACCTCATCCAGTCTCAGCATGTTTCAGGTCCGCAGATACTTGTGAAGATTTGATGTATTCCTTAAAAACTCATTTTCTCCTCATATCTATGTAGTTAGAGAAGTCGGGTCAGGATATGTTAGCTCATAGAGCGTAGATTTGACAAGAATCATGGGCTCTTAGGGGTGAAGATCCAGGATGATCTGACTTGGCAGACCTATAGCAATTGATTCAAGCCCCAAGAAGATGCAGCTTTCTTCCCCAGCTCCCTCAATGGCCCATTTGCTCTTCCTTCAGTTTCATAGTTTCCCTCCTTATCTGGCATAAAAAGCAGAAAGTCAGTTTTCCTTCAGTGCCCATGATTCAACAAAAAGACAATGTTCTTACAAGGTATTATGTGGCTTTTTCCCTAAATAGGGGGGAAAGAACTATTTCATTTGTTTTTCAGGGGGCGGCCACAGCTTTCTGGTAATTATGGTTCTCCACCAGATTCCTCTCCTCATGCCCTTTGGTATCTCCCTTCTCTTCCCCACTTTCTTTGCATCTCTTCAGGGAACTGTGAGCAAAAAGGGTTGAGGAAAGATCATTTTTTCTTGGAAAAGGACTTTGTTGTGGCCCTGAAAGTAGCTTAAAGAGCTCAAACTCTCCTGCCCAAGTGCTCCTGCTGGAAAACCAGGGATTTAGGAATCACCTGGATTCCTATCCAGCCTCCTGAGTCAAAACCAGAGACAAACCATAGCGTCTTCATCTTTCCTTCTCCTTTGTCCTGCTTTTGCTTCCCATAGGAGCAGAACAAAAATAAGAAATAATTAGAATGGTGGAGGAGAGTAGAAGTTGTTAAAAATCTTTCCCTTAGGAAGTTGTGCCAGGCACTAAAAGGTTAATACCCCAAGTAGCTCCTTCCTTCCTCCAGATCCTCCAGCTTTTCCCCTTGCTACCCGAGCCTGGACACCAAGAGACAGAGAGAGCGCCTTACTTCCTCCCTGCAACTCTCTCTCCCCTTGGATATGAAATCATGGACATCCTGGCTGGCTGAATGTCTTTTGTGCCTTTTGTACCACCCATTTCTCCCCACTGTTTTGCTGAACTTCAACCTAAGTTTCCCCCACAGAACCTCAGTAATGAATCACTGTTGCTGATTACATTTGGCCCCACCCTGCTCTCTACCCATGACCCCCATTTTGTATGGCTATCCTCCTCTGCCTATACCTCTCAGTGGTGCAGGGCTAGATGCAGCCAGCAGGCAGAGATCTTTATGGATAGGGTGAGGTGAGGAGAAGAAGAGCAGAGCCAGCAGCCCTCTCCCTGGTGTTTCTCCTGGGGAGCTCCCTGCTGAATCAGTTCTCTACTGGGCATGCTGAAGTAGGAAGAAGATATGGCAGATGAGGTCTTTGGATCATAATGTTACTGAAATCTTTTCTCATTTTTACTTGCCCTTCTCTGGCCTCATTAGAGTAAAATTGTGGCCCTGGTGTGGTTGCTGAGGGTTGGGTGAGGTTTACCTGGGACCAGGCACTGTGTTAGATGCATTATCTTCCCACACAGTTTGTCTCTTATCCCCATAACTCCTCTTCCTGCCCAAATCCAGGAGAGGCAAGAGCCCCAGGGAACCTGGGACCAGGAAATAATGGATCATTTAATTGTCATCAGATCTGCATTAATATGCAGCCTGGCCTCTCTCCCTTCTTCAGCTGAGGGAGATAGGAAGGTGGTGGCCTTGGAGGTCAGGCCAAGGAATTGATGATGAAGGAGTGGGTGAGTGCAGAGGTATCATGGAAGAAAGACGCTGGAGGGGTTAACATTCTTTCTCTGCATGCTTCCTGACTCTTGCTAAGCTCCAGCCCCCACTGCTTTTGCCTCTTAATGAAAGCAGCATCTAGCTTCCTCCTCTTTATTTTTTCAATCAAGGCTCACAGCATCTACAGAATTGATTATCCCTTTCCTGGCTGGAGTCAGAACCTCAACCTGATCTGGTGAAATCTACTTCTTGCCATGGAAGCACACGACCCTACTGGAGGCTACTAGCTTCAGTGTGACCACAGCTTCTCTATCTGAACACGTTTGCCCACCCAGCCAGCCATGCATTCAAAGCCCAGGGCTTGTCCATGTTCTCCAGCCCCTAGGCAGAGGATTACTGGAGGCTGGACATGATTCTTGAATTATAATTCAAATTCAGCTTCTAGCCCATACCCCCCACCTCCAAGTAGCCATGAAGTCTGAATGGCTCAGTAGCTCCTGTCCTGTCCTCTCTTCCTTTGTCCCTTGTCTTCCTCTTTTACTTTCTCTTCCTTGCTACCTTCCCCTTTCTCTTTGTCCTTCCTTCTCTTTCCCCTCTTCTTCCCTCTCCTCAAACTCTTTCTCTCTCCTATATTTTCTTCCTTCTATCTATCCTTTGGTTCCACTTAAGCTGCTCAGGGAAGTCTCCTCTTCTCTACTCCCATCCTTTAAGCATAAAATAAATCTTGGGTCATTTTTTGAGTTCCAGGGGGTCATACTGACTGGAGGCTCAAGGATAGTTAGACAATCATCAGATGTGCTTTTTAGCCTGTTGTCTAAAATGCTGATTGGAGCAGGTGTCTCTGTTCCTACTGAGTCAGGGTTGTCCCCCTGGAGATGGCAGCTCCTGTGTGGCCCATTCTGAGAGCTACTAAGAGAGCATGAAGGTCTGTCAGTCAGTGGAAAAACAGGAGAGAAGCAAACAGTCCTTGTTCAACATACCTGAGGCATATATCTAGAAACATCTAAACAAGTGTAAGCAGATCACTGCTGCCTAGAGCTACCCTCTATCAGAAGAGAACAGGGTGAAAGGGGGAGCATATTGAGAGTCCAGAGAGAAGGTTTTCTTGGTTGGAGTCAAGGATTTATGTCAGGAACAGTAAGAGCCAAGGATAGCTGGAAAGAGGATGGAGCCCCAAAGATTCAATTCATGGAGATAGCTGTATTGCATGTGCATATCATCACATCTGACAGTACAGTACGCCCAACCCTAATCACTTCCCAGCAGGCCAAACTCTATCAACAGAGTAAGAAAAGCCTCGACACTCAGGGTCCTTGTCTGCCTGTGGCTGGAAGGCCTGCTTGCTGAGGATACAACATGAAGGCCAGTGCTCACCCAACTGCCTATCCTCCTTTTCTTCCTCTAGAGAGGACTTCTACCTGGTAAGCTGGAAAATGGGGCCAGAATGAAGGCTCACTGAGAGGAGGGAGCATGCATCTTTTTGCTCACCTAGAAGCTGGCACAAAGTGGGCACTTACAAAAATCTTCTGTTCCTTGCTTGTCCAAGAGCCCAGACCACTGTTCCTTCCTCCCTTTCACCCAAAAAGAACATAGTTCAAGAGAAACAAGTCACTCCCGCCTCTGGGAAAACCCAATGGCCTCCATCCTCCTCACCAGCTCCCTGTGCCTTGCTTCATTCGCTCTCTCCTTCCTTACTCTCAAGCCCTTCCCAGGCCCACATAGTTAACGCCATAAGGGCCTCACGAGAGCATCCTGGAACATTTTCCTGTTGGCCTGAAACCAAGCAAGAGGAGCAGCAGTTGGTTCTGCTGATTCAGCAAATATCTGTGCAGCCTGAGTTTCAAAGGTCACTTATGAGAAAAGGCAGATGGGGTCAGGTCTGGGTGGACAGCCAATGAAAGTGAGGGTGATATGGAAAAAGAGGGGAGAGCTGGGACCAACAGCTGGACCTGTGGTCTGGAAAGAGTCTTGGATCCTGAATTTAAATCCCACATAAAGATTTTTAGACAGACTGACCCTGTTGGGGAACCTCAACATTTTTCACTGGGGCCCAAACATACTCTCAGTGGCCCTGCACACTAACTAAACAGCAGCTTGGTGTGGGGTTTCTTAGTAAGAGGTCCCTGGGACACTCTCATTGCACCTGGCAGATCCCCAAATGCAAGGCCATCTGGCAGGATTTCCAAGGCTTGGGCCACTGCAGCACCTTCCTCCTCTGCTTCTGGAAAAGCACAAAGTACAGATTCTCACCGAGGTTGCAAAGAGTTTCTTGTTTCCAGGGAGGAAAGTGGTGGTCATCTCCATTTCAAGGAGTGAGGGCATTAATAAACAAACAAAAAAGGATGAGGAGTAGAGTGAGGGAGAAATTAGATTTTTCAGGCTGAAGGGAACTTAGGAACGATAGAATCACAGAATTTTCAAGATCAAGGTGGTTAAGAACATGGGCTTTGAAGTCAGGCATCTCTGGGTATGAGTTCTGCTCTATCACCTACCAGCTGTGAAACCTTACATTCATTACTTACCTTCTTTAAGCCTCTGTTTGTTTGTTGTTGTTTTTTTTATAAAATGAAAAGTAATATATACTTTGAAGGGTTGTTGTAAAGTTTAAAAATCAAATGGTATCTTTTTTTTAGTATACATTGGATACATTCAATACATTGTATTATTTCTACAGATAAAGAACCCAGGGCCTAGGGTTCATCCCCAGTCAGACCACAATGAAAGACTAGAAGCCAAGTTCAGGATTCCTTCCCTGCTTCCAAGCCAGCTTTCTACATGTGCCCTTTTCTCATCTACCCCTCTACCTTTGGATAATGTGCACCCAAGCTCTTCCAGATACATGAATGTGGAGCTTACCTTGCAATGCAGCCAGGCAGGACAAATCCACCATCTCTTAGTGATCTGTGATGGGGTCTCACAACTTTATAGTTGGGAAATGCTTCCTTAAGCTCAACTTAAATGTCTTCTGTTGCATTTTAAGATTCTTTGCACTTCTCCTAAGGACATCAAAGGGATCTGAGTTATCACCCGATGCCCCATGGTGATAAGAATGACCTTGCCCATTTTCCAAATGGGGAAACCACAGTCTCATCTAGTATATGAATTCGTCAAGGATAAAAGTAAAGGGTGAGGGGATTGGAGTCTGGGCCAGGAAAATGTTTCCCACTTCCCTGGAATGAAAGCTATATCCATTTGTCCAAATTCTTCCATCCTGGGAATTTTGAAAGGGTAGTCCTGCTCTTTGCAGCCCTTTTGGAGGTCAGAAAGTTGAAAAAAACAAAAAACAAAAACCCCCAAACCCCACAGAAATTGCCTGAGAAAAGGAGAGCCTGATGTGTTATAGGATTTGGGGTGGTGGGTTGAGGGGAAAGGCGGGGAGGTTAGGGGAGGACTCTACTTTCTCTGGTCAAGCCTAGAGATACGAGTTTCTTCTCCTAAGACTTTCTTAGATGAAATACCGTCTGGGCGGCAGGGTGGGGGGGGACCAGAAAAGAAAAGATAGTGGGCTTCTGACGTTCCCTCCCAGGGTGGTTTTTGCTATGAGGCCACCACAGGCAAAAGCTGCCACTATGGGGGGCACTGGGCGCACTGGAGACCTGGGCTGCCCTGCAGTTGCTCTTTGTTTGGAATATCCCATCTGGGAGGTTATGTAACTCTGCAGGACCGGCGTACGTGCCAAGTGGTACCTTTCGCCCCCGGGAGCCAGGCTACTGTGGACAGAGGCCACGCGGGCCCGTCCAAGGGCCTGCCCACACTCTGCGCCGGCACCGGGCCATTCCCTCCAGGCCACAGCTGCAGGGGCTAGAGGGCTTTCGGAGCTGGGCCGGGGTCTTCCAGCACCGCTGGGGAGTCAAGCAAATGTCAGAGCCGGAAAGGTACGAAAAGGTCCTTTGCTTCAAACTCCTCATTGTGGCAAATGAGGAAGCTATGGCTAGGGAGAGAAGTGACTGGTGCTTCCAGACAAGTTAGTGGCAGCACAAGACCTAGAACTCTTCATCTGGCGCTCTTGACATTATCCGGTGGCGGGTAAGCGGAACTGGTCAGGACTGTTCCGTGGGTGTGCGGGGCCAGACCTGCAGCTAGTTACGGGAATTCAGGGGACCCAGGGAGGTCTCTGCCTTCCCGAACAGCTTGCCTGTGCCAGCAATTCCACAATTAGGGATTCCTTTCAATACTTCAAGGTTATCCCCCTTGTTAAAATGCAAATTCTCCTAGGACAGGAGAAAAACAACACATTTAGCTCTAGCAGCATTTACACTTCAGCATGAAAGAGTTCTCATGTGAGCAGTGTCCGAGAAAGGATTTGATAAGGCAGGAGGGTGTCATGGCGGCACTGGATGACTAAGGGACAGAGCAGGAGGCTCAGAAGGAGTTGAAGGGCTCGCCGGGGAGGCTGTTGAAAGCCGAAATGATTTTTATCTCTGCCGTATTTTGCAGGGAATTGGAATTGCCTTGCCTGGACCTGGCAAGCAGAGAGGTGGGGGGACCCAGGGCACTCCCACATTGGCTTGCCTTGGAAAAGTGATTATCTTGTCTGTAGAAGGGATACTTGCCCAGTGAGCTTCATGGGTAAAAATCATTAGGCAGGAATTTAAGGAGCATCCTGACACTCAGTAATCTAGGATCTTAAAATAATTCTCTAGATGGCAAAATTTCACACAACTCTATTGGGGTTTGCTGTGAGGTGGGAAGATGTGGGCAAGAGGGTTAACAGGAGGTAGAGGTTGGTGTTACATGGGCCTGGAGAGAAATGGGGATGAGGGGCTAATTCAACATCTAGTAGGGGCTTGATAAATACTGCTTGAATAAACAAACTTCTAACATGTAGGTCCCAGGCAGGTTCAGCAGTCGTTGAGTAGAGGGAAGTAAGGGTATGGTGTCCAGGCTGAAGAAGATCTCAGCTGGAGGGAAGACCCACTAGGGAAGTGGGTTGTGCTTAGTTAGGCCCAAAAGCCCGGGCTCTGCAGCTGAGCATATGAGAGAAACTGGATCAGAGGCTCAGCTCTTAAGGCCAGCTGGGGAGGGAGGGGCACATGAATGCTCCTCCCAGCTAACAGATACCACCCCAATCCTCTCCATGAGCATGGAAAGGCCTCCCCCGCCTCCACCGCAAGCCTCTGACCCCAGACCAGTCCAGTCCTCGGCGTGGGATGCCGTGTTAAGAATTAAGCATGAGAAAGCCCTTTGAGTGTTTCATCTCAGTGTCCCCGCCCCAGGCCCATGGCCTTGCCAGAAGCTTGAACTAGGAATAGGCAAAAGGTCTATGATGATGGGAGGGAAAGGAAGCCCAAAATGTGGCCATGTCTCCAGGTGGAAAGAGAAAAGAGAGAGCTGGATTCTGGCCTGGGGGATGAAACAGGAACCAGTGCCAGCCTCCAGGCCTCTTTACTCCTATTTCTTGACCAGGCAGTGTCAGCTCTGCTCAGGGAAATGTCAGGACGCTGAAGGGAGGGGGAGCGGGCGTGTATAAGTTGCCGATGTGTTTGTGGGTACGGTTGCGTGGGGGTGAGTGTGTTACTAGGGCTGGGGGAGATGGATCCCAGCGCACACCATAAAAAGATGTGTGGACCTCGCAGCAAAACTCAGCGGAGGCCTTCCTCCTGCTTCCCCATGACACCCTGGTCTGGTTACACGGGCAGGACTCTGGGTTCTATCTCCTTTATCTGCATGACTTGTTTTGTCTCTCTTGGCCAGCCAGCTCCTTCTGGGTCTTCCCCTCTGTAAAATGGGGTGAGTCTATAATGCCTCCACCCTCACTCCATTGCAGGCGTGAAGGGGACCAGGCCTCTGGAGGCTGCCAGCTCCTGGGAGGAAGGCTGCCTGGAGGGCGGGCAAGGGCAGGGGTCGGGGATCAGAGACGCACTCTTGAGGTATTGGGTTTGGAAGCTCAGGTACCCAGCAGCAGTGTGATGCATGGGAAGCTGCATCGTGGTTTTTCCCCGAACCCAACTTGGCCTAGCTTCGGCCAGGGCCTGGAACCACACGACCTCTCAGGGCTTTGGAGCTGTCAGGTCAAACCAGCTGCCTCCCTGCCTCCAATGAGGAAAGCATTCCCCATCCCAGGCAGAGAGGCAAGGGAATTCCTTGATAAATGGTTCCAATGCACCACAATTTTCATTCAACACATGAATTCAACACAATGATTATTTTAAAACAGCAACAGCAACAAAAACTCTACAAAGCAGTTGGGAATCTCTTGCTTGTGTCTAGTTTCAGTGTTTCCTGGCACAGTCTGGTCTTTACAGAGATGTCCTGGATGCTTCCAAATTGGCTCATTTGGCATCTTTGACATTCTTGGGGCTACTTAACTCCTAAGAGCCAGTCATGGAAGGTCGAAGGGAATTCCAGACGTAGGCAGAGACTCTGACCCAGAAGCCAGGCCCCTCAGTCCTGATGGCTGTGCCATCCTCACAGACCCCAAGTGTAAGCTTGGTGCAAACCCCTCCCCTTCTCTGGGCCTTGACTTCCCCTCTGGTCAATGGGGACAATCACTCTTTGCCCTGCTCTTTGACTCTGTCTCCCCTAGACTCACCAAGTCCACGAAAAGCAGAGCTGTTGAGAGGTTGCTGCAGCAGGAAGGACCTAGCTTAGACGTGAAAAGTGACTTCCAAATGGTAAGAGCCTTAGGAAGGGAGGTCAGAATGGGGGACAAAGGGAGACTGAATTCACGTTCCCTTTCCAAAAAAAAAAGAGACCCTTGCAGGTCGGGGAGGGACTAGGTGAATTCTGCAGGGGCTTCCAGCTCTAAGTACCCCAGGAATTTCCACCAGGTTCCCTCCGGACTTTGCGTGAAAACCGGGAGCAAGCTGGAAGGGAGAGCAGGAACCCGTGGCCCCGAACTCGCTCGGAAAGCCTGGGGAAAGCCCTTCCTCCCCTGGCCGCTTCCCCGGGGGCTTCTCCGTGGGGAGGGCTCGCGCAGCCGGCCTTTCGGCTGCGCGGGCGGCTTGGCGGGTTGCTGACAGCACCATGGAACCTCCGGCCCCCGCGCCGAGCTCCACGCTCCCCCGCGTGGGCGGGCACCCCGACCGGGGGAAGCCGCGCCCCCCCAACCCCGCCTCCCGCGCGCACGCGCCCCGCGCCCCCGGCCCGCCCCCGCCCCCGCCCGGCGCGGCGCTGCTGAGTCACCGGCTCCGGAGGCGCAGCCTTGGCACCTGTGCGCTCAGGCTCGGCCGCGCCCGCCGGCCCCCACCCCCTCCGCCCGCCTTCCGGGGCCCTCGCCGCGCTCGCGCTGCCGGCCTCCGCTGGGCCGCCCAACCCCTCTCCCTTCTCGCGTCGCCCCGCGCCCCGGCCCGGCTCTCGAGTGTGGCCGTTCCCCACGGTCCCGCCCGCGGCCCCCCCGACTCAGTCCGGCGTGCGCACCGCCACCCGCCCACGGCGTCTGGAGGCGCCCCCCCCACCTCCTCCGCGCCGAGGCGGGAGGTCGGGGGGCCTCCGTGCTGCGTCACCACCCGGCCGCTGCTGCTTCTGCGGCCGCCGCCGCCCGCGGCCCTGCTGGCTTCCCCCGCCCCGGACCACGACCGCTGCCCCCGAGGGTGCGGATCCTTTCCCAGGGCTCCGTAGGCCACAGCCCAGCCTGGTGGGCGTGCATCCACGGGGGAGGAGAAGCGGAGGAGGCGGCACGAGCGACCTCAGGGATGGGGATGGTGTCCCCTAGGTCCAACTTCTACACAGCATCCACCTCCCCTAGCCTCCCTTGTCCCCAGACACGTGGGCAGGAGAATCCCCGCTGTAGTTCAGCCTTCCCATGGTTTATATTGTATTTTATAGAATCACATAGTCTTAGAATTCTGGCCCCACCTATGATGAAGCGTAATAGTTCAGAAAGTGGCACTAGGTTTGAATCCTGACTCGGTCACGTGCTCACCGCGATACTCAGCACTGACAGTGTTGGTCTTCTTATCTGTAAAATGGGGATAGGCATAGTCCTAACCTCATAGGATTGCTGCGAAATTAAGAGGTCATGCCAATAAAGCGCCAGGCAAGGCGAGTGTCTGCGCACATTGAGGACTCAAAAAAGTATAGTAGTTGCTGTTCTTTGGGGACCTTTGGGGCCAGAAAGTGCTTTTCGAAGGTGGAGGGCTCTCTTTCTTGTTCCCCTGTGTTTTCCAGAGGGCTCAGAACAGAACGACTTCTCGTTGACGACCCCTCAAATATTTGAAGGCCTTCATCTCTCCCTTCCCTGGCCTTCCTGTCCACGATCCACACCCCCCCACCCCTGTCTTTTTTTTCTTTCCGAGGAACACACCTAAGCTTACCTCTTCCTGCTCCTCGTGTCTTTGTGGGTTGCTCTGCGTGGCCACCTCCTCAACTGCTCTCTAAAACACAGGCGCCAGGACTGAGTCCTTATCCGGGAGATGTGGCCAGACCAGCCTGGGCACAGGGAGCCCCTCACTCACACTGTCCCAGCCAGGCAGGTTCTGGATTCGCCCATCTTTGGATGGCCCCTAGGAACCCACTGGCTTTCTCAGCCCCCGGGGTCACAAATGGGACCTCTGGAGCAAGGTCAGTGAGAGCTCCTGAAGGACTCCATCCTCAGACTTCTGGCCACTTGTACTTGTGCAAGTTTTAATACCAAAAATGCTGAACGTTTCACCTGGCCCTGTTGATTTTCATTTTGTTAATCTATTTGTGTTCTTTTTAAAATTTAAATTACTCTTTCCAAATAAATAACACATTGCCATATCACAAAATAAAAGGATGCAGGAATTGATAGTGAAACGTGTCTCCCCACCCCTGATTCCAACCCACTCATCCCCATGGCCACCACCCCCCCCGGGAAACCAGCCCTCAGAAAAGTTAGCAACTTCTCATGCGTCCTCCCAGGGTTATTCTAAGTACATTCAAGCAAACACACACACACACACACACACACAAATATATGTATGTATTTGTGTTTATGTGTGTGTGTTTTCTTTTACACAAATGGCAGCAAGCTATATGCTGCTCTGGACCTTGGCGCTTTTCCCCTAATAATCTATCTTGGTGATCCTTCCATATGCAGTATAAAAAAGAGCTGCCTCATTCTTTTTAATAGCTGTAAAATATGCCATTGACTGTGAATCTAGGTTCCTTCTTCTTGTCTGCTGAGAGTTTGGAAAGCAAGCTCTGAGTAGCCTGCCTCAGACATTACCTAGGAGCTGCATATGAACTTGGCCTTCCAGCTGCTGAGGCATGCTGCTGCAGTCTCCTGCAGACCCTGCTCAGTTACGGTAGAACGAAGACTCAGGAAGTGTGCCTCCTTACCTGAAGAGTCGTCGCCACTCTTTTAGCTTGGCCCCCTCTGTTGTCTACAGGCATTAAGGTTGGGGGAGCTGCCAGGGTGTTATAGTCTCCTTCCCAGGAGCCGAAGATGAGTCTTAAACCCCACCTCCTTCAGGAAGTCTTCCTGAACTGATCCGAGGGGGAAACTGAGCTTCTCATCACTTCTCCTACTTCCCACCTCAGGCTGAGCATACTCCAGTCCTGGCTAAGAATGAAATCAATTCTTTATTCCTTGGCTTAAAGGTGCTTGTTTTCTTCTCTACGTAAGTATATACTCATGGCATGTGTACTCTTCCACCTAACAAATATTTGGTCGTCTACCATGTGCCAGTTACTACTGTTCCAGGCACTGGGGTACAGTACTGAACAAAAAAATCCCCAACTCCATTCATGAAGCTGACAGACAAAAAATCAGCAAGATAAAGAATGCAAACATACAGTACATCTGATGGGGTGAGCGTTGTGGAGAAAAATAAAACAGAGAAGGGGACCTGGGAGTAAAGGGGTTCACAGTTTTAAACAGGGGGCCCCGGGAAGGCCTCACAGAGAAGGTAACCCTGGGCAAAGACCCGGAGGAGGGGGTGTTCTGTGCCGTCTGGGGGAGGAGCGTGGCTGGTAGAGGCAAAGCCCCGGTGAGGGACCCCGCCTGGTTGTTCAAGTAAGACGGGAGCAGAGGGGATGCAGAGAGAATAATCTGAGGCGAAATCAGAAATGTTGGGGGGGGGTAGCAAAGGTGGGGGAGTGCAGGGGTGCAGCAAATCTTGTAAGGGATGCTCACGCTGCGACCCACCAGGCTGTGTTTGGAGATGTGTGGGGATATGCTAGTTGCCACGATGGCTGGCAGGGCTGAGGGGGTTGTTGTCCCCCAGCATATAGGGGCAAGGGCTACGCCAAACAGCTGATACTGCACAGGACAACTCCCGCAGTGAAGAATGTTCCTGCCCCAAATACCAATGTTCCTCGTGGAGACACGCTGATAGGGTCTTGACGTCCGTTGTGATGAATTTGGCTTTTACTTTAAGACAAACTGGGTTAAGGGGCACCTGGGTGGCTCAGTCGGTGAAGTGCCTGCCTCCAGCTCAGGTCATGATCCCGGGGTCCTGGGATCGAGCCCCATGTTGTCCAGCTCCCTGCTCGGTGAGGAGTCTGCTTCTCCCTCTCCCTCTGCCCCCTCCTCGCTCATGTGCTCTCGCTCACATAAATAAATAAAGTCTTTTAAAAAAAGAAAAAGAAAAAGAAAACTTGGGTTAGAAGGAACCTCGGCTGCTGGGTTGAGTTTCTGTTGAGAAGGGCCTGAAGAAGAAAGCTAGAAGCAAGGAGAGAAGGCAGGACATTGTTGCAAAGTCCAGGCGAGAACCTGGGGTAGTAACAGTGAAGGTGGCTATGAGCGGTCAGACCAACAGTACCTCCTGAGGGTTAATGTGGCATATGAGAGAAAGAGGAATTGAGCATGAGTCCAGGAGTTTGGGCCAAAGTTATTAGAAGGGGGAGATGGGAAGATCTGGGTTGGGGGAGAAAGCAGGTGGAGTTTCAGACATGTTAAGTTTGGGATGCCTGTTACGCGATGCCTGTTAGACACTCAAGTGGAGACGATCGGTAGGCATATGGAATGGACTGGAGATATAAATTTGGGGTGGCTTTGAAAGCCTTAAGACTGGATGACATCACCAAGGAGCGAGAAAGGAAGACTGAAGAGGACCAGGGGTGGAGCTTTGGCGCACACTGGTGTCAAGAGAAAAGCTGGAGAAGCATGAGGTGTCCAGCAAAGAGGGGTTTCAACCAGGAGGGTGGGAACATAGAGAGGAGCCCTGGAGTAGGGTGAGGAGCAAGAACTGCCCATCAGCCTTAGCAACACTGAGGTAATCAGCGGCCTTGAAAAGCATAGTCTGGTAACGCCATCGGGGCAGAAGCTTGATTAGTGCGGGTATAAGAGAGAAGGGAAAAGAGACAAATCAACCAAATGTGATGTGTGGACCTTGAGTAGGTCCTAATTCAGACCAAGCAACTATAAAAAGACATTTTTAAGGCAATCAGGGAAATTTGAGCACCGGTATTGGAGAATTATTGTTAATTTAGTTCGGTGTAATAATGATCCTGTTATTATATCTTTTTAAAGTTCTTACCTGTTAGAGATACATTCCGGCTAAAATGATCTTATTTTTGGGGTATGCTTTAAAATACCGCAGCAAAAAATATTGGAGTGGGAGATTAGTAAAATGTATGTTTGAAATTTCCCTAATAAGAAGTTTAAAGGACGACAGAAGGAGAGGAACTGCAGACAGTGAGTGCAGAGATCTCTTTGATGAATTTTCCTATAAGGAAGAGTAAAGGAACCGGTTGATTCCTGGAGGAGGACGTGGGTTCAAGACAGAAGATTGCTCTGGAAGGTGGGAGAAATAGCATGTGTGTTTCCATCAGCCCGACAGGCGACTCCACTTGCTAACTGTCTGCCACAGAAAGCTTTGTAGGGAAACTGAAGAAGGTGGCATCACTACCTAGAGGAAAGTCATAATAATTTAATGAAAGCAAATATTTTATCATGTGCTTACTATGGGCGAGGCACTGTGTTAGGGCTTTACAAACTTACCTGAATATATGTCCTGATATATTGAGGGGTGAGGCATGAAGACTTCAGTTAGGTGACTTGAAGTGGTGCCTACATTCAAGCCCCAGCAGGGTGATTCTGACAGTCGGTGTCTTCTGCTCTCCACTGCCTTCCCACAGATGATGCAGTAACATGCATCTGGGCGGCCAAGAGAAGTTTTTCAGAACATACTTGCCCCGGACTCCACCCTGGAGACTGTCATTCAGTAGGGGGTTAGTGGGAGGAGAGTGGCCAAGGGTATTTTAAGTGAAGGACTCAGGATGCAGCCCCCTGCTTAAGAACCATTAGCCTAGATCAGCCCAAGCTCACTCATTTATCAACACATGTATACTAATATTCACATGAGTGCTGTGAATAATTAGACTAGCCGGGGGCTGGGAAAAAAATTAAAATATAATGAGCTATGCTGTACAGGAAAAAAGGAACGTGGAGAGAGGAGAGCTGAGCACATTATTGTTATTTAGGGATGGAAAATTTGATTAGGTTCCTCAAGGGCTGGAGTCATACCTGTATGTTCATTTAGCAGGTAGTTACTGAGCACCTACTGTATGTCAGGCTGTGCTGTAGGTGCTGGGGATTCACAGCCAGACAAAGGTTCTGTCCTCATGGAGCTCACATTCAAGAGAAGACAGATATTAAACAAAAAAATGACCATATGTGTATATAAATTCGTAAGGGCTCAAAGGGAATATAAGGGGATGACGGGGGGAAGGTGGTTTTGGTAAGCAAGACCTCACCTAGGAGGTGACATTAAGCAGAGAGATTAAATAAAGCTAGGGACAGAGCCACGTGAAGACCCGAAGGGAAAACATTCTGCGCAAAGGCCCTGGGGCTGGAAGAAATGGATGCGTTCAAAGAATAGAAGAAGGAAAGGGTGGCCAGAAGGCAAGGGAGTGGGGGAGATGGGGTTGGAGAGTAAGATGGGCCTTCCAGAGGAGTTTGTGGAATGGGAGGCTAATGGGAAGTCACGGGGTTGGAACTTTAGGCAGGGCAGTGATGCAATGCACTACTACAGAAAACAGAGTCGGGGGGTTAAAAGGGCAGAAGAGGGAGGGTAGCTCAGCAGAGAGTGCCCTAGAGTACCATTCACAATCATCTGCTATTCACTCATTCATTCTGTCTTTCTTTCAACAGCATGTACTCATTTCTCCTGTGTGCTGGGCATTTATGTACATCTGTCATCTCATTTTGTTGACCCTCCCGATGGGAAGGTATTATTATCCCTTGTTCACAGATGTGGCGACTGAGGCTCAGAGAGGTTGAGGTGGCCCACCCAAGGTCACACAGTAAAGTGGTGTCTTCAAGATCCCCATGCAAGCTTCAGCTCTTATACCCTGACATAGCTTTCCCCACTCCAGGGGAGTCCTCTGCAGTGTGGGAAGTGCCTCCCCTCAGCCAGGCCCAATCAGGAACCTGGCTCAGTGTTCAGGACAAAAAGGTTGGTGGCACCATGCCCATGTGACAGTTGTTCATGTTGCTGCAGCTCTGAACTTGGCCTTTGGCTCGCTCATCTCCATCATGCCATGCAGGACTAGGCTGGAGGACTGGCAGAATGCCACCCACATGTAGCCACAGATGGAGGATTTGTAGGTCCCCATGGAACATCGTATCCTTCCAGAGCCCACACGATCAGGAGGGTTCATGTAGGGGCTACAACATCCCTGGTCTCAGTTCTGTGTGTGTGTGCACATGGCCGCACATGGAGGGTTGTATATATGCATGTATATGTGTGTCTGCACACCCAAGGGTGAGTGTGTGTGCATTCATGTATTCACGTGTACATAGGTTTGGGGAGTCTCTACTGACTTGGAATACATTTAGGATCCATGTGCATTTTTATGAGAGCTCTGGATGTGTTCATGGAATGAGGTGTGCTTGTTAAGGTATGTGTGCACCTAGGTGAGTGTGCAATGAGGGGCATGCGTGTATATTTATGTGTATGAATCTTTGCACTCCCGAACAAGTGTCTATAAGCACATCACGTGTTAGTGTGTAGCAGTGGGTGTTGCTGTAGGTGTGTGAGTTTGGTTGGTGTACATGAGCAGAGCGGCTGGCTAGGAGGTAGCTGAGGTATGGGATTGGAGACTGGCTGAGGTTTTGTGTTTCTGTCTAACTCCTAGTCTGACTATGCTATGGAGGGCAAGATCAAGGCTCTTCTATTCACAGCCCAGAGGCCACCTCCCCTCACATACCTGCCGTGGTGTTGTGGGGCGTGGCATGGGGCTAGTCTTAGCGGTGGATTTTCAGGAGGTCATCAAACCTCCCTTAGCCTTAATGTCCTCGTCAGGTACATGGCATTAATATTAACATTAATTATTATTATATTTATAATATATAATATTATTACTTTTACTACTGTTATCCACTGGGATCATTCATGGGGCCTTCAAAAATGTTTTGTAAATCAGAAACACTGACAAACACAGTCATTATTATCGACCAGGATCTGCCTTCCCTGTTCCTGGAAAAACAGTGTGTGCCCACAATTGACTAAGGGTGGATGAGTAACACTGTGTAGGCGTGCTTCTCTGAGGCTGGCATGGGCTGGATGGCCCTGATCCGTCCTCTCAAACTGGCTTTGCCCAGTAGCCAGGGACCTGTCTGCCAGGTAATAGAGAACTCTCGTGAGGGCGTTTGGCAAGATGCAGCCGAGTGCCCGGCTCTGTGATTCCCGCTGAGCCACCCAGCCTGGTACGGGGAACTCTCCTGGCTCCCTACAAAGGCAGCTGGACTTCAAACAAGTAGGCTTCAAGATAGGCCACTGAATGGCTGTAGGGTTGCGGGCAGGGCCACCCTGCAGGGCAGGAAGGAAAGAGGGTAGCAGGAAGCTCCGGGACTGAGAGGAAGCCCTGAGGGCTCTAGGGCTGGGCAGGGGGGTAGTGTGGAGGGAGGAGGAGGTTGGGGCCTCCTGGCACACTCAAGTTACAGACCAAGTTTCCTAGTCTGAGTTAAGCTTCCCCAAGACCGCCAGATTGATGTCAAGGCTGTGTGATATTAAGCAAATATCTTGTCTCTCTGAGCCTCCTCATCTGTAAAATGAGGATTTAATTGAGGGGTGCCTGGGTGGCTCAGTCGGTTAAGCATCTGCCTTCGGCTCAGGTCATGATCTCAGGGTCCTGGGATCGAGCCCCGCATCGGGCTCCCTGCCCAGCGGGGAGTCTGCTTCTCCCTCTCCCACTGCCTCTCCCTTTGCCTCTGCCCGCCCCCCCTTGTGCTTGCTCTCTCTCTCTCTTAAATAAATAAATAAAATCTTAAAAAAATAAAATAAGATGAGGCAATGTCTGGAAAGGGCTTTGTACGCCTGCACACACGGTAATAGTGGTGGACAGTTCCCTGAGGCACGTACTTGGGCTTTTGTTTTCATGAATGCACATGTTTTCACAAAAGTGTGGGCTTAATTCCCCATTTTTGTCCAGTGCCCTCAGTAATAGGGACTTGATTCGTGCATCGAGTCAACAAATGGTATCTACTATATGCCCGGAGCCAGGCTGCATCCTATCCTGGATGGAGAGGCGAATTGGTCACCGATGCTGCTCTGCTCCGAAAAGCTCACCCTAGTGCAGTGAGATGAAGCCTATGCAAACATTGGTGATGTAGCGGGGAGAAAACAGACGGAGGCTGGTGTGGGAATCCAGAGGAAAGCGGGTCCAGTCCAGGCAGGGGCAGGGGCAGGGGCAGGGGCTGAGGCCAGCAGGGCTGGAGGGCAGGCACAAGAACAATGGGGGAAGGCTTGGCAGGGGACATGTCTCAGCACTGGGCTCTGGAGGGTGGGCAGAATCTGGGGACTGCAGATTGAAGCAGCCTGGGATCTCTGGCTGAGGTTTCCCCCCACTTCGCTGTTTCCTAATGGTATACTTCAGAGAGGGATAGGGGCTGTACCGTCCCCACAGCATTGCTGCACGGCTTTGGAGCATGCAAGCGCAGGGCGGGGCGAGAGGATCGCTGGGTCTGGGAGCAGCAGGGGCATACTAACCGGGCCAGGCACAGCTCCCAGCACTTCAGATATATTGGTTCATTGAGTCCTCAGGATACCCTTGAGGTAGATGCCATTAGTATCCTCTTTTACGGTAAGGAAACTGAGGCTCAGGCAGGCCAAGCTGTTAACTAGAAAGTGGCAAAACCAGCTTTGGACTCTGGACTTTCCATGCCCTGAAAACCCTGTATTGGTGCATGGTCCCTGTGTGGGTGCATGGTGTGGACATTGATTTTGCCCCTGCTATGTGCTAAGCATCGCGCTAGCATGACTTGGGTTATTTTTGTTTTTTGTTTTTTTAAAGATTTTATTTATTTATTTGACAGAAAGAGACACAGTGAGAGAGAGAGTACAAGCAGGGGAAGTGGCAGGCAGAGGGAGAAGCAGGCTCCCCACTCAGCAAGGAGCCCAACCTGGGGCTCGATCCCAGGACCCTGGGATCATGACCTGAGCCGAATGCAGGTGCTTAACCGACTGAGCCACCCAGACGCCCCGACATGGGCTATTTTGTTGGATCTTCACAATAACTCTAGGAGGTGGTTTCCTTTATGACCCTCCCCGATCACAGCTGAGAAATCTGAAGCTGCAGAAGGTCAGATAATCTGCCGAAGAT
The DNA here is from genome assembly GCF_011800145.1 of Mirounga leonina. Classification (NCBI taxonomy): domain Eukaryota; kingdom Metazoa; phylum Chordata; class Mammalia; order Carnivora; family Phocidae; genus Mirounga; species Mirounga leonina. The sequence continues at coordinate 28,742,769 of NW_023270504.1, forward strand.
CCCCCAGCCATCCCAGTGGAAAGGTAGGGCCTGCATGCACATCTTCCTAAACCTCAAGCCTGCTTGCTGTCCATGGAACCATACTACCTCCTGTGGTTTAAGGGGCCTTGATGGAATTCCTCCCTAGAGCATGTGGCAACCTCACTGCTCCATGCAGGTACACTCCTGGGACCAGAGGACCTCGGATCAATGCTGGTTCGACCCCTTATCAGCTGTGTGACCTCGGAGAAACCAGGTCACATCTCTGTTCCTCGTCTGCAAGTGGGGATAACTATATCTAACTCACACGGTGGTACAAAGGTTAAACAGCATGTAAGAAAATGCTGTATATAAACTGTGAAGTGCTGTAATGAAAGGAAGAGACAGCAGCATTGTGTGCCCACCACTGTGGTAAACGTGATAAGGAATGCACTAGGCAACACAAGCAAAAATAAACAAGTGGGATCACATCAGACAAAAAAGCTTCTGCTCAGCAAAGGAAACCATTTCAAAGAGTGAAAAGGCAGCCTACGGAATTGGAGAAAATACTTGCCAATCATATGTCTGGTGAGGGCTTAATATCCAAAATAGATAAGGAACTCATAAAACTCAATAGCAAAAGAACAAACATCTGGTTTAAAAATGAGCAGGGGCGCCTGGGTGGCTCAGTCTGTTAAGCATCTGACTCTTGATTTTGGCTCAGGTCATGATCCCAGGGTCCTGGGATTGAGCCTCATGTCAGGGCTCCCTGCTCAGCGGGGAGTCTGTTCTCCCTTTGCCCCTCCCCCCCCCTGCTGTGCACACTCTCTCTCTCAAATAAATAAATAAAATGAAAACGGAATCTGAAAGAAATATCCACACCCCCATGTTCACTGCAGCATTGTTTATAGTGGCCAAGACCTGGAAACAACCTAAGTGTCCACCAACGAATGAATGAATAAAGAAAGTGAGGTATATGTATCCATTGGAATATTACTCAGCCGTGAGAAAGAAGGGACTCCTGCCATTTATGATGGAACTTGAGGGCATTATGCTGAGTGAAGTAAGCCAGACAGAGAAAGACAAATACTGCGTGATATTATTTATACAAGGAATCTTAAAAACACACACACACACACATACAAAGTCAAACTCAGAGAAGCAAAGTGGTTGCCAAGGGCTGGGGGCTGGGGGAAAACAGGGAGGGTTTGGCAAAAGGACGCATGCTTTCAGCTACAAGATGAAGAAGGCCTGAGGGTCTAATGGAAAACATGGTGACTATAGTCGATAACACTGAATTATATAATTGAATAACTACAAAAAGGAAGGCACCAGACCCAGGCAGACTCTGCCCTCAGTTTAGCGAACAATGCACAAGTCAGCAGTGGCAGGCCCCGTGCGTGTGCATGGGGATACAAAGACACGGGGGCGGGGAGTTTGCCATTTGAATGGGATATACAACAACTAATTCGAGGATGGAGTACCTACTGTTGATTATATACTACCGTGGGCTGTGGGCTCAATTCCTCCAGGGTATTTTCTCCTTGGATTCTTCCAGCTCTCCAGTGAGAGACCACTATTATCATGCCCATTTGAGTGATAAGGGAAGATACACAGAGTGGTTCAGACACTTCCCCGAAGTCACACAGCGAGTAAATGGCGAAGGTGCCATGAACACCCAAGTCATCCTGACTCCAAGCCAAGGTCTTTCGCCTGCGCCTGCCACGTTCATGACATGAAATCACGTTTTCAGGAGGGCGCTTTGCTGGTCTGGGGGACGGGCTGGGAGGCGGAGCTGCGGTCAGGAGGCCGTTACAGTAACAACCAGCAGCCCGGTGCGGCCTGCGCTCTGCTTCCTCCACAGGGAGGTTTCGCGCTAGTCACCTCTTACGACACAAAGCAGCGCAGTGACCTCGTGCATTTCCCAGACAAGGGAACAGGCTCAGAGAGCTCAAGTGACTTGTCCCAAACCACACAGCTAGATGCCTCTCTAGCATTTGCACCCAGGCCTCCTGTTTGGGCAGCTGTACACCCCAGCCTCTTCTATGGCAGTAAAATAACTTGGAGGCTGGGACCAGGCCTGGGTTCGTGTCCGACCTCGACCTCTTCCTAGCAGTGTGACTTTGACCATGTTACCGAATCTCTCTACTCGTCTGCGAAATGGGAATAATAAAATCTACCTCTCCAGTCTATTGTTTTATGGTTATTGCACATCAAGTTCCTAGCAGGCAGTAAGTGCTCAAAAAGTAAATGAACAAGCAAGCAGTTATGGAGTGTTACGGACTTCTGAGCTCTGTGGAGGGGAGTAAGGAGGAGAGATGACCCTTTCTGTTAGGAAGAGAATGCCCGGATGTCTTTCTAAGGAAACATGAAAGGAGATGGGGTCCACTGTTTCTAGTTTGAATTGAGTGGAAAACTTGCAAAATCTGCATATAAGTAAGTACAAGCCACTTCCTTTCTCTGCCCCTGGCTGCCGGAACATCTGTAAGCACTTGCCTTATTAAGATCTTTCCAAAGCTTCCCGTGGAAGACTGCAGTGGCAGATTGCACCAATGAGCAAAGAAAATCTACCCCTTCCTCCATTGCCCCCACACCGGGAGGAAGGGTTGGGGGCCTGGGGAGGAGGTTGTCAAGATGGCATCCTGGTAGGTCCCTGATTGCAATATTAGCGCCGTGGTTACCGAGTGCCCCGGGGGCAAGGACTAATAATAACAATAATAGTCATTATAAGATTTTGCATCTGTGCAGGGGTTATTATGTTTCTCCCAAGGCAGTTTCACATTCAAAGTCTTATTGAATCCCTACAATTCAGTGACATAAACAGGGCAGGAATAAGAACCTCATTTACCATGACTTGGCCTTCCTGAGGGCCGACAGTAGTGGAGGGTGAGCTGGGTCTCCCATCTCCAGCACTTCTCAGGGGCTCTCGGCCCCAGGCCCAGCTCCAAAATTTCCCCCATTCAACCATCCTCAGCCCCAATTTTCTCATTGTCCTAGTTTCTGGCCCCCTGGACTCCTTTGGCTCAGTCATGAGCCATCTGGTCTCTGAAAATCCAATCTAGTGGTTGGAGGGAAGGAAAAATCCAGTATTTTTATCTGCTGCTTGGAGGGGGGTTAATAATTAGGTGATCTGGGGCCAATGGGTCCAAGGAAGTTAGTAAAGAAATTATTCTAAAGCTTCTTGATGAAGTATCAAGAAATGAAAAGGGGGAGAAAAAGATTTTGGTCTTTAAAAAATCAGCCACGTTAAAGTACAATTATATAAATGAAATTCACCCATTTAAAGTGTATGAGTTCAGACAAATGTCTACAGTTCCGTAACCATGATCTCAATCAAGCTATGGAACATTTCCATGACCCCAGAGGAACCCTTGTGCCCTTTTGCAGTTCAAACTCTTGTCTCCCATATCACTGAGACTGAACTGATGTCAGTATAGTTTTGCCTTTTCTAGAAAGTCATACAAATGGAATCATAGGGCATGTAGACTTTTGTGTCTAGCTTCCTTCATTTAGTATGATGCTCTTTTGAAATTCATCCACGTTGGCACACGTATGAGTAAGCTTTTTCCTTTTTATTCCTGAATAGTACTCCATTGTATAGATATACCACAATTTGTTTACCTATTTACCAGTTCATGGACATTTAGGTTATTGCTATTGTTTTTTTTTTTACATGAATCTTTATTTAATTGATAATAACTGCTTCTACATACATTTAGAACACATGGGCCATATGTGTGAAGGATATATTGTTTACTCAATTTACAGACGATGCTTGGCGAGCATATGTAGTTGGGCCCTCCTTGTATTAACTCTAGGCCAGCTCCATCCCGCTCCTACTCCTCTGGCCGGGGTGCAAATGCTTAGAAAGTGGGAACCACTCATTTTAGTCATGCAACTCAAGAAATGAACATTCAAACCAAAATGTGGTGTTTAACTTTATTTATTGTATTTTATTTTGTTGTGATAAGAACACTAACCATGAGATCTACTCTCTTAAGTTTTTAAGTATACAATATAGCCTTATTAACTATAGGCACAAAATTGTACAGCAGATCTCTAGAACTTATTCTTCATGCATAATCGAAACTTTGTGCCCTTTGAATAGCGATTTCCCATTTCCCCCCACTCCCCTAACCACTGGTAACCACCATTCTACTCTCTGATTTTGTGAGTTTGACTATTTTAGATACCTCATATAAGTGGGATCATGCAGTATTTGTCCTTCCATTTTACTTATTATTTTATTATTTAACTTAATGTGATGTCTTCAAGGTTCATCAATGTGGTCACGTATCACAGGATTTCCTTCTTTTAAAAGTCTGAATAGTATTCCATTGCATGTATATACCACATTTTCTCTATCCACTTATCCATTGATGGACATTTATGAATCTTGGCTTCTTTGAATAGTGTTACACTGAATATTGGGGTGCTAATATCTCTTCAAGATCCTGATTTCAGTTCTTTTGGATGAATAACCAGAAGTGGGATTTCTGGATCATATGGTAGTTCTATTTTTAATTTTTTGAGAAACTTCCATACTGTTTTCCATAGCAACATTTTGCATTCCCACCAACAGTGTACAAAGATTCCAATTTCTCTGCATCCTCCTCAACACTTGTCACATACATATATACATATATTTTGACAATAGCCATCATAAAAGGTGTGAGGTGATATCTCATTGAGGTTTTGATTGGTATTTCCCTGATGATGAATGATGTTGAGCATCTTTTCATGTGTCTGTTGGTCCTTTGTATGTCTTCTTTGGAGGAATGTTTTATTCAAGTCTTTAGCTCATTTTTAATCAAGTTATTAGCTTTTTTGCTCTTGAGTTGTAGGAGCTTTTTTATATATTTTGGAAATTAATTGCTTATCTGATATTATGGTTTGCAAATAATTTCTCCCATTTAGTATGTTACCTTTTCACTCTGTTGTTTCCTTTGCTCTGTAGGAAATTTCTGGTTTAATGTAGTCCCACTTCTCTATTTTTATTTTCATTGCTTGTGGTTTCGGTGTCATATCCATGAAATCATTTCCAAGACCAATGTCATGAAGTTTTCCGCCTGTGTTTTTTTCTTCTAAGAGTTTTATAGTTTCAGGTCTTAGGTTAAGTCTACCATCCATTTTGAGCTGCTTTTATGTACTGTAAGCTATAGGTCCAAATTCATTATTTTACATGTGGATATTCACTTTTCTCAACACCATTTGTTGAAGAGACTATCCTTTCCCTATTGTGCATTCTTGGCACCCTTGTCAAAGATTAATTGAATGCATATGTGTAGAATTCCCTGTTGTTTTTTTTTGTTTGTTTGTTTGTTTTTACTGCTGTGAACATTCGTTGCTCTGAATAGTTTTTTGTCAATCTATGTTTTTATTTATCTTGGGTAAATACCTAGGAATGCAATTACAAGGGCATGTGATAAGTGCATGTTTCACTTTGTAAGAAACTGCCAGATTACTTTCCAAAGTTTTGCACCATTTTACATTTCCACCAAAAGTGGAAAAGTGTGTGTAAGAGTTGCAGGTGCTCCACACCCTTTTCAACTCTTGGTATTGTCAGACTTTTAAATTTTACTAATTCTAGTGGGTGTGCAATGGTATCTCATTGTGTTTTTACTGTGTATTTCCTTAATAACTAATCATATCATTAGTATAATTTCTTTGGTGAACTATTTCTTTCAAATCTTTTGTATATTTGTCCATAAAGTTGTTAGTCTTTTTATTAAGTTGTATTATTCATTTTTTAAATGGCATCTTTCAAAGGGAATATTTATTTTGATGAAGTCTAATTTATTAATTTTTTTTATGGTCTGTGCTTTTTGTGTCCTAGCTGGGAAATCTCTGCATCCTCTAAGTCACACATTTTTTCCTATGTTTTCTTTGAGAAGTTTTAGAATTGTATCTGGTAATTTGGGATATGTTCCATTTTGTATTAATTTATACATAAATATGGCCCAGGGTATGAAGTCCATTTTATTTTTGCGTATGGATATTCCATTGTTTCAGCACTATCTGTTAAAAAATTTATCATTCCCCATTGAATTACCTTGGTACTTTTACCATGAATTAATTTATGAGAATTAATACATGTTTGAGTCTATTTCTAGCCTCTTTATTTGGTTCAATCCATCCATATGTCCGTCCTTCTGCCAACACCAAAATGTCCTAATTTTGGTAGCTTTATTTTAAGTCTTGAAAGCACATAGTGTAAGACCTACAACTTGTTCTTGTTTTTTAAAGTTGTTTTGGCTTTTCAACCTCTCCCACCTCCCAGGAAGAGGAGTGACCTCTGAGAAAAGGAGTGACATTTTCCTCTTATTCATCATGTTTAGATAGAGAAGTCTTCCTGGAGGAGCTGAGAAAATTAAGAGAAAGTGAAGAAAAAAAAAAAAGGAGCCTGGTCTTCAGGCTCTGCCAGCCCTAGTGATGGTGGTCCCTGGAGGGGTGGGGGTCAGGGAGGTGACAGGAAATGATTTTATGATTTCTTCTTTTCCTGGAGCTCAAGGCAGCTCCTTTAGAGAGGTTCCTGGTTGTTTCCTTCCAAGGACTGGTGGTTAAATCTGTTGCCTTCACCTTGGAAGAAGAGGAGGGGGTTCTTCATTCAAAGTTGTCCCTCTGGGATCCTGGTTTTGCCTCTTTGATTCTCCTGCTGGGAGTCCACCTTCTTCATCCCTCTGCCGGCCTCACTTACCGTGGTGCTATACACACCACCAGTTTCTCCAAACTACTCGACTATTTTTATGGCCATGCAGTGGAATCCTGAGTCTCAAACTGAATATAGATGTGGGAAGTTATAGGTGCACAGCCTCCCAGAATTCCAAGGGCCTGGCCCTGGCTAAAGGTTTAATCAGCTCCTGCCAGCATTTGCCATCTCCTTCCTCTCCCAGCCCCCTGGCCCCTTGGTCCCTGTTCTCCCCTCATAGCACCACCACCCTCTCCCCAGCTTCCTTCCTAGTTCTTCCAGGAACAGGGTTCTTTTCTGGCCGAACCCGAGGCTCCCCCTCTTCCTTCAGGTCCACACTGCCTTCTGTGAAGACCCTTGAGTCCCTGTCTTGCTTGGATGATGCCCTGAAGTCCCTTAAGCCAGCTGCCCCTCACTCTGCACCTCTCATTCCTGAGTCCTCCAAGCTCCTTCCCAGCCCCGCCTCGTGGCATGACCAGGGATAAGACACACATCAAAATCCTTGTTCTGGGTCCTGACCGCCCCATATTGCCACATCCACCCACAATCCAGCTACGCCACCGATAATCATCAGCTTGCAGCACTTTTGGATTGCTAAAGCCAGAAAGGACTGAATTCTGCCTAAAGTCATGGGCCATGCAATTAAAAATACAAGAAATAAGCTTCTGGCCTGGATACAACAGGCTTCCCTCATTTGGAATTCCAAGAGCCAAATACTGAGAATGGGTCATGTTCCTTTTCCAGACAGGCCCCTTCCATTGCCTTTCCTTGGGTCCCTCCAGCTCCAGACCTCCTAGGGCCACAGCCCTGGGCTGCAGACCCCACAGACTGCGATGTGAAGAGTGCCTCTGGACTTGTGTGACATGATGGCTCTGAGAAAGTCCCTCCCAGGCTCATGCTCCAGAGCGGGTTGGGGACTGTTTGATTCCAAGGCCTGGCTCACATTCCTAATGCAACTTGAAAGGTCCCCTTAACCCCAAAGTGCAGCAATTGCATTCAGGCCTATGAGGGCAGGCCTTTCTCCTTTCTTTACTTCTCCAGTAGCAATGGGAGACAGACAAGTCTGGGTCCTAGGTGCTCTAATCATCCAGCCTCCTAGGGATTTGCTCAACGCACTGGGACCCTGTTTCACTTTACACTAGGTCCCAGGTTCCACAACAATGAACTGGGGATGTAGAAATGTTGTGAGTCACCATCTGCCCTGGTATGATGAATCAGGTACAAGAAGCTGAACATGTCCAGTGCGAAGCCTCCAGGAAGCAGGTTCTGAGAGCAGCTGGTTCTTGTTGTATCGAGGGGACATTTTCTGCCTCATGATGCTCATGAAATGCAGCACTGGTTGACTTCAGGGACACAGAAAGCATCATTGGTGGAAGAAAAATTCTTCCTTTCTTTCTGTCATCTGAGCTGATGAAATGAAAGGGCAAATCTGATAAGTAAATGAATACATGTTCATGACGGTAAGCTTTTACCTTCATGAGGTGCGCAGACGTTCCATATTGTATTTGCTTCCCTAAAAGTCCTGCAGGTGCAGGTATTGCTACTGTCCTAGTTTTACTGGTGAGAAAACCAAGGCTTCAAGAGGCAAGGGACTGGAATGAACTTACACAAGGATTGTGGCCTATCTGTGGAGAGCTGATGACCCTGGCATTGACTCTCAAAACCTTGTGTGGAGTGGGATGGAGGCAAGGCCTCACGTCAGGTGTCCTGACGGAAGAAAGCCTTATTCTGGGTTCCATGGACAGAAGCCAGGTGTGCCCATGTCCCCACCTTACATCTGGACAAGCTGTGATGGGACATGCTGGTAACAGCCTTGGGTTGGTGCCACTCCAGGGACCCTGTCTTGTCCCTCCCTGGCTCCCACTCCCCTTTGCAGCCTCTGGTGCCCAGTGGTCTATCTGCTGTGGTGGCAGTGCTCCCAGGGAAAGCTAGACAAGAAGGAAGCAGAGAGGGATAAAGGGCTAAGGATTCAGGAAGCAGCTCAAGGGCAGTGTCAGGACAAGCCTTGGACTTGGGCAGGGAGGAACAAGTCTTCTGCCCACATTCTCATTATGGCTTCCTTTTCCAGCTTCAATCAAACAGGAACTTATCTTTTGCCAGTGTGGATGTTCTCTTAGCTGGTGGGCTCTCTGAGGCAGGGGCTGCATGTGATGCTTCTCTGCACACTCATGCATTGAGCACCAACAGTGTACCAGGCACTGGGGACTCCCAGTCTAGGGTTTGGTGGCTGGACACATGAATGCCCATTGGTCAAAAACCTTATGAAGTAGAGTAATGGGCATGATCCTTGAAACTAGCATGTGTGGGTTGTAGGCTCTCCTACTAACTAGCTATGTGACCATGGGCAAGTCATTTACCTGTTCTGAATCTTGGTTTTCTCATTTGTAAAAGAGAGGATGATGACACATACTATAAAGAGCTGTCATAAGGGGTAAGGCATATGTTGAATGCATGACATATCATTAGTGGTCCACAAACTCACTATGCCTCGGTTTCCTCATCTGTAGAGTGATGAGGAAGTTTTACTCGATGGTGTTTTGTGAGAATTAATAAGTTAATACATGGAAAGTGTTAGAACAGTCCGTGCTTCATAGTAAATATTATGAAGTACTAAGATATAATTATCAGTATTTTGCTGTCCCAATTTTATCATCTATATCTATCTATCTATCTATCTATCTATCTATCTATCTATCTATCTATCTATCTATTTATCTGCTAAACTCTAGTCCTTATTTGTATCTTACTCGTTTTTCCACTACTATCCTCTTTCTGCTCTAGGATCCCATCCAAGGTACCACGTGAAAATTTGTCATGTATTCTTAGTTTTCTCTGGTCTGTGACAGTTTCTGTCTCTTTTTGGTTTTCAGGACCTTGACAGTTTTGAGGAGTACTGGTCAGATATTTTGTAGAATGTCCTCAATTTGGGTGTGTCTGGTGGTTTTCTCACGGTTAGGCTGTGGTTATGGCTTTGGGGGATGAATACCACAGAGGTGAAGTGCTCTTCTTATCACACCCCCAATTTTATTTTTAATGGGAATGAATTCTTTGGATCCCTTTGTTTGGGTTTTCCTTTGGGGTGGAGAGAAGGAAGTCTGGGAGGGTAAAAGCAACGTTCAGCCAACTTAAGTTAAGACCATGGGGTCTTGGACCATGACCTTGGGTGGGAGAGGTGGCCAGGCTGGTCAGAGGTGGGCAGAGCAGGACTTATAATTCAGTATGAACTAAACTCCAAGAGAAGGCAAGAAGGGAGGTTCTAATGGGGAGCCTCTGGCCCAGGCTGAGGAGACCCATGGGGTAGGAGGTGGATAGAGAGGAAATAGGAGAAGAACTAAAGGCAAGCTTCCCCTCTCAGCTGGACTGTCCTGAGGGACCTCATCAGCAGGAACCCCAAAAGAGACCATAAGCCCCAATAGCACTGCCATCCCAAGCCCAAGGTACAGAAGGACTTGGGACATGCTGGATTACATCGTCCATTGCACGTGCCAACGCAGCTGAATCTGGGGAACTGGGAGGACCATCTGGAACCTGCCTGAGTGCCTGGCCAGAGAAGCATCTCCCAGCTGTGGGAGTGTGCCTCTGAGAAATGGAGGCAGGATCAAAACAGAGCCCTCAGGCACCCGGCTTGTGACTGTACCCAAGTGAGCTCTCCTTCCTGAAATGCTAGAGCCATGGCTGGTAAACAAGCTCTGCCTCTTTGCCTAGGATCTCGGGGGCTTTTTTTGGAAATCCGAACCTGCCCTGGGGCACAGGTACATCCAGTGGCAGGAGCTGGGGGGTAGGTTCTCTGCCACCTGCATACCTGGGTCTACCTGCCCCTCCATGGTTTGGGCTCTGAGGCCTTCTGGTTCCTGCCCTGTCTCATCCTTCCTCCTTTCCCTTCTCCTCAGGCTGGGCAGTCCTAGGGGCTATCATGCAACATTTGGGATCCAGACAATTCTCTAAAGGTTCTGATTTGCCCCAGGAACCCCAGGGCTGGAGTAAGGGAGGTGGGGGGAGCTGGAAGCCTGAGCTGGGACTTCGGTCAGGGAACTACTGTAGACAAATTACTTCCCCACTCTGGGCCCAGTTTTCTCATGTGTGAAATGAGGGATCAGATTCAATTATTTTCCTTACTGCCCTTTTACAAAACTATATTAGTTGCATTAATTATTAGTCTATAATCTATAGATTATATATAATCCATAATCAAGAATTTATTACATTAACAAAAATCCAAGATAAAAATTGCCCATGATCCATCCTGAAATGACATTAATATTTGTGTTGGTTCCTGACATTTTCTAGTCCTTGTTCAGATATATATTCAATTTTAATGTATTTACAGTGATACCATAAGTAGGAATTTATCTTGAACGTTTTTCAGCTAACATTACACCAAGCATATCTTTCCCTTTCCTTTTTTTGCCTCCTTTGTCCTGCTCTCTTCTTGCTGAGGTAGCCAACGTGAACCACTTAGTTATATATGTACTCATCTAGAAATACAGTACACTGTATAGAATATGCATTTGAGGGAGAGGAGTCATTATTTGTTCTACAAAACTATATCCATTTCTCTGCAGCTTGCTTTTCTCATTTAGCCATACGTTGTAGAAATCCATGCCGGCCAACAGATATCATGCATAATTCCATACAGAGAGATAACACATAACTCCATGGGATGGATGAAGCTATCCCAATGTATTCAACCAGTCCCTGATTGGTGGGGTCTCTGGTAATTTCCAGCTGTTTTTCTCCCCCCACTAAAAACAACTCCACCACATTTTGTACAGATACCTTTATGAACGGTTATTTGCATTTCTAAGGTATAAAATTCCAGAGGCGGGATTGCTGGGTCAGAAGACATGTGTTCTTTTTAATTTCCAAAAACAGCTGTAAAAATCCACAACCACACAGGCAGTGGATTAGGGCACTTCTCTGCCCACATTCTCACCAGCCCTTGTAGTTACTTGTCTTTCTAATGCCTGCCGGTTCAATGGATGAGAAATGGCATCTCTGTGTTGCTTCCATTTGCACTTTCCTATTTACTAGTAAGGTAGAGCATCTTTCCATCTATTTGTTAGCTCTTTGGATTTCCTTTTCTGTCAAGCAGAATTCATGTCCTTTGCCCATTTTTTCTACTGGCTCTGTCTTTGCATTATGAATTTGTGGGATCTCAGGGTAGGATACGCACTTGCCTTCTGCCATATGTATTGCAAATATATTTTCCCACTCGATCATTTGTCGTTTGACTTACTAGAGTATCGTTTCCCACACAAGATGCTTTCATTTTATGTAGTCAGATATATTTCTTTTTCTTAATGGCATTTCAATTTCCTGTTTTGTTTTAAAAGTCTTCCCAACACATAAGCTGTCTTCCTAAGTTTCCTTGTAAATTTTCCCTTGTTTTACTTTTTCCCACTGAAACATGAAATCCTACTGGAGTTATTTTTGTTAAATTAAGGTAGGCTCCAACATTATTTTCTCCCGTGAGAAGAGCCAAACTCAGCAGTTTCTAATCTATGCTCTTGCAATCGCGGGGCCCCCAAGAGACACCTGGGAGGTGGCTACCAAACTTGGGGCTAGCTGGTCAGGGAGGTGGCATGGACCTCCCACTTCCTGCCCATAGAGCTCTTCCACTTTGGTTACTTTATAAAAGGGCTCCCAGGAAAGATTGGGTTTGGACAAAGTGTTCTGAGGCTAAAAGGAGTTTAAACACCTCTTTCAGGCAATCTTTGGGGGCCCCTCCAGGTCTGACATTCTCTGACTCCACGATGGTGAACACTTGCTAAGGGAGAGAAGACGACATGTCAGCATAACTTTATCCAAAAGTAACTTTAATATTAAATCCCAAGGTGGCTCAAAGTAGATATTAGAATCACAGAGTTTTTACAATGGAAGGCACCTTGGAAATCATCTAGTCTAATGGCTCTCAATTCTGGCTACTGTTCGAATCACCTGGGAGCTTATAAAAGTCCTGGTGTCCCTGACCTGGGGTGGTGGGGGGGGCGGGTGGCAAGGGGGGCGGAGGGGAGGGACCAGGCATTGATGGTTGAAAAAGTCTCCTGGTGATTGTAATCAGCAGCTAGTGTTGAAGACCACTTCTCTAGTTTAACTCCCTTATTTCATTAGCAAATAAATTGAGACCCAGGAAAGGTAAATGAGGTATCACACAGCTGGCTAGCTGTAGCGTTGGCACTTGAACCTTTATCTCTGCCTCTCAGTTGGCTTTTTCATTTGCATCAAACCAATCCCTCATCAAACACCATGCCTTGGATTTTCAGCCGGCCACACTAAAATCTCTGTATGAGTGCTTTGTATCTTTGCATGTGGTCAGCTTAAACACGTTCACTGCATACAGTTCTGTGCATCATAGATGAATAGACCTAGTTCAGCCTTGCTGGACCGAAGTGGGGAACGGAATTATAAAGAACTATAATGATAAAAGAGCCAAATTAACGGTACATCCTATGCAGAGGAACCTACTGCGGGGCTGGGGCTCAGAAGGAGGAAGAGTTAGCTGATGGGATGTCCGGGGGCTGCAAACAGAGATAGGGATGCCTTGGTGCCGGCTGGGCCCAGCCTGTCAAGGCCACCTCTGACCTTCTCCCTCTGCTCTCTCTTCAGGAATGAGACTGTGTTACACCAGTTCTGCTGCCCAGCCGCCGACGCTGAACAGAAGCCCGCCAGCTCCGACTTGGCCTCCCAAAGGTGGGAATGAATTGGTGGCCGTCCTCCCTTCCCCACCCCCACCGTCCTTCCCCTTGGAGCAAAGCACACCACACAGCGCCTCTTGCTCTGAGTCCTGTGTTCTTGTTTGTCTGTTTTTGCCTTCTGCCTCCTGCTTCTGTTTCTCTTTCCTTCCTTTGGGCCCCAGATGAGCCATTCCCAACTCTTGAGGTCATTATACCCTATTGTTCAAACTCCAAACTTAGGCTCCTTCCCCCAAACGGCCTACATAACATGTCATCTTTTTAAACGTCAAGGGAAATTAAATTAGATTATGCAGAGTGTGTATATATATATATACACTCTGAATATATATATACATATATATGTGTGTGTATATATATATATACATATATATATATAAAATCACATAGGTTGTCTGGCACTCAGGAGGGGCTCAACCAATGGTAGCACCCATCCTTTCTATTATAGCAAAGATTGACACTTTTCTTTCTTTCCCCTTCCATAAAGGAGCCAAGATGACTGAGCTTAATTTTCAGGATTTCGAAACTTCACTGTGATAGCTGTTGACCTGGGAAGGAAGGGGGAATGTTGGGTCAAGGGCCGATGTCACTGTCCCTGGCTTCCCTCATCTTATTGTGGGTTAGTCATGGTCCCTCTTTCTTTGATTAATTTTTAAAAATTAATTAATTTTTTTTACTAGGGAAATAAATATTTAATAGTCACTGATAACATCTCAGGGTAGTAAAATTAAATATACATATGTATACATATTTACATTTTTTTGATTGGCACAGGCATGGCATGCCCATCTAATGAGACAGAAAATGTGGGTTTTACAGCACATATTTCGGGTCTTTCCAATATTGCCAACAAAATAGCAGCCTTCTGTGGGAAATAGTCATAGTCATCAAAAAAATCTATTTGTTAGGTTTTAAATGTACTATAAATTTTTCACTTTACTGGGGAGATCATGCATGTTCCTCTAGGTTTATGTGCATCACTGTCATCACATTCGTAAAGCCTGCCCGGGAAGAAGGGCAGTGAGTCACCCAGCGCTGCCTGGATAGGCTTGAACACCGCAAGGCAGCTCCCAGCTCGGCCGGCTTCCCACACTCTGACCCCTCTCCACGTGTCAGCTCCTGGCTGTTTGCTGTGGACATGTTACATCTCAGGACTGACACCTTCATTCTGTCTTTGGGTTTCTTAAGCTCAAGACTTTCCTGAAATGTAAGTGCAGGGAAATACTTCTGTTCCGTGCCAGCCACTTCCCCAGTGAGAGTATGGGCATGAGAGCCAACATGAGCTGCTGACCTCACTGGCCCTCTGTCCGCCCGCCTCCTATTTTGTTGTCCCTCCTCCTCATGCTCTCGTCTGCCTTCTTCCACCTTCACCTGTCCCTCCAGCGCTCTTCTACCTTCCCGATGCCAAATTCCTCTCCTCTTGCTTGTCTTGATCCCTGCGCTGTCAACCTGGGTCCCTTGTTATGCTTTGTTCTCTTTCCACCAATTTTCCTGTCTCAGTCCTGCACATTTCTCTTTTCTTTACTTGTTCCTGATTTCACTGGGAGAAAAGATACTTGGATTCTGGCCAGAAAGTTGCCCCATCTACAGTCTCCTGTTGTTGGGACTCATTTGAGCAAGTTGCTTAGCTCCCCTGGGCCTCAGTTTCCCCATCTGTATAATCAAGAGGGTGATCTATCTGGAAAGTAACGTTGACATTTTATCTCATTGAGTCTCTCAGCTGCTCAGTGAGGTTAGACCAGGCAGGTTTTCTCATCCCTGTCTCATGTAAGAGCAAGGGGAGTTTCGGAGTACTCAAGGGCCTTGCCCGCAATCACACAGCCAGAAAGTACCAGTACCCAGACTCACCCTGAGCACGTGACTCTTATTGCTCAGCATTTCCAGGTTTAAGACTCAAAGATGCCATGATCTTTCCTCCTTTGTTCCTTGGAAAGGAACTAGATAGTAATCAGAATGGTAGCTATTGACATAAAGCCACCCCTGAAAGGTGTTACTACTGGGAAATCAGGGTCAGGGAGGAGGCAGGACTCCGAGAAGGGAACTCGAGGAGTTAAGCCAAAACCAGGGGCACACCTTCGGGATCCTTCAATCCAGGACCGAGGGAGGCTTGCTTGTTCCCTAAGGCTGACCAGGTTGGAGGATGGAAGGCAAAGGGAAGAACTGAGTGAGCACTGTGCCGGTGCCCTGGGTGGCCTGGGGGCCAAGTTCTGTGCCAGGGACAGAAGCATGAGAAAGGCCACTTGAATTCTGGAGGAACTCCCCATCTAGTGGGGCACTGTGATGCCCCCAAATGGATGATAGCTTGCCCGGAAACCGACTGGAAGGAGAAAGAAAGGGGAGAATGAGACGGGGGAGAGGAAAAGAAAGAGGACAGAGAGTGGAGTGGCATCGGGGTGGTCTGCAAAGAAGGAGACTGAGGGCCTTGGCCCCTCCTCATGAGCTGTCACTGTTAAGATACACAGCGGAGTCGTCTTCTTCAACATGTCCTCCTTCTCAGGGCAGGGAGAAGAGAGGAAAGCTGTCTAGTCTGCCTCCCACCCCATCAATCTAGCTCAATTCAGGGAACGTTTAATTACCACCACCCAAGCACCAGGCATCAGTGAAGACAGATTGCGGGGTGCCCTCAAACTCAGTCCTGGGGGGGCGCCGGCAACAGAAATCCTCCCTAGGGTTTTCCACGCTCATCCTCTCACTCTCATCCTTCCCATTCCTTCACGTGCCCACACTCCTCTGCCTGCTGGGTCCACCCTGAGGCTCTGGATTCTGGTGGGAAGGGGTGGGAGGAGCTGCTGTGCCATGTGGGAGAGGGGGCGGGTGTGGGAGGGGTGCTCCCCCCTCATGGGAGCTGGGGCGCCAAGGGAATGGGCTTCTTTTCCAAGCTTTGGGGCGGGAGGGTAGGAAATCTACTCTCTTAGTTTCCCCTTGGAGGGACAGGTGCCGAGGTTGGGGCGGAGGTGCTCTGGGAAGGAGGGTGGGAGAACATTCGATCATGGAGGGTCTGTGAACACTGCCCACCTCAGCCCTCCCCTCTGGGTGGGGCAGGGAGACATGCCCCCAGTTGGTCCAGACCTTCAGCAGCTGAAGCAGCCTCTGTTCCCAGGTATTCCAAGTTGTCCTGTCTGTTTGGTTTGTAGTTTCCTAGAGTGTATTTCTGTCTGTCTGTGTCTCTGATGTCCGTTTCTCGGCTTCTCTGGGAGGAGGCCTTCTGGATGTTTTCTGACAGTCCAACAGTGTATATGTCAGTCAAGTCTGTCTGTTCTTGGCTTCCTGGGGGAATTCCATGCTGAGAAAGTTTTCTTCCATGAGACCCCTGACATCCCTGCTCCCAGCCCTATCCTTGACTCCTTCACAGCCCCTTATCACTTTCCTTTAACCAGGTGTCCCACCTCTACCGGGGGTAGCCCAGACCTCCCTGTGAATATTTCTCTGAGAATGTGCCAAGGTCAGAGACTGGGCTGAGGGCTAGCGCAGGGTGGGTGGGTCACAAAGTCCCCTGGGCCACCCTGGGAGATCCTGGGCTGGGCTGCAGGGCTCTGAGACAAGCCAGGCTCCAGCCCAATCAGCCTCCTCTGAGTTCTCTGAGGATAAGTCCATTCGTCTCTACAGGAGACCCCAATAAGAAAGCTAAACCAATCAGTCAGGTCTTAGGATCACTGGGGCCTTTGGCATGTGACCTCAGAGCCGACTCCCTCCAAAAATGTCCAAGTTTGGGGTGTCTGTCCCTTCCCTGCCAAACCCCGAGCTGTGGTGCTGAGCAGGAATCCCTTCCTTAAGCCGCTGGACTCATCCTCTGGGGGCTGCATGGCCGCTGGTCTTTATCAGCTGGTCACCCACAGCCCCATCTGTCAGACCTGTGGGGAGGAGCTGCCAGAGCCCGAGGCAAACTCTCAGCCCAGGGGAGAGACCTGGCCGGGAGAAATCCTCAGCCCTCCCAAGAGGCAGCCAAGCTCAAGCCCTGGGGGAGGGGGTGTTGCTGGGACAGCCTGCTCGCCCACGGATAGCGCAGCCTTTGGGGGATGGGGTCAGGAGAAACGCTTGGGACCTGGAACCTGCCAGGGAGCGATGCTCCAAGAAGTGGGAAGACCGAAAGTGCAGCAAGTCTGGGAGCTGGGTATCTGTAAGAAAGGAGGCCAAGGGGTGGGCCTCAGGGACTGGGGTGCATTGGAGCAGTCGTGGGGCTGGAGAGGCCTCTGAGGCTGGACCACCCGAGAAAGGTGCCCAGGCTCGCAAACGCGCGGGCAAACCGCCTACGCTTCCCAGGGTAATGAGGACCTCAGGTGAGAGCTGGGGGAGGGGGGGGGGGTGCAGCCCTGAGCAGCCAACCAGGGCAGCAAGTGCGTACCAGGCTCTTTCTTCCCCCTTCCCTACCTCCTCCTGCTGCTAGCTAATGACAAGGGCTTTATTCTAGGGAACTGAATAGGCTCATAATTGCAGCCCTACTTTCAATCCCGTGGCTCTCCTCCCTCTCAGGCTCTCAGTGACACTTGGAACAATGACCCTGCAACTGGCCAGCCACCTCCCAGCATCCAGCAGAACGGCAGGCCATTTGTCTCTGTGGGTGGCAACGGGGCCAAGTTGAGGAAGATTGGCTTCTATTAGAGTCATGAGAGGAGGCTCGTTGGGGTGGGCGTGGGGGCTCAGGAAGGGGAGGCCTAGGGAGGAAACAGAACAACCCCCAGCCCTGGGGAGGAATGGGGGATCTGGAGGGGCCAAAGCAGACTCAACTGACTCACCCCTGGTGTTTGGTCCTTCCTCTTCACGTACCCCTTACTCCAGGATGGGAGAGACACTAATACTTCTTGAACGTAATATTTATTGAACATTCCAGAGATGTTGCACTAAGCCCTCTCAGTATTTTATCTCAATTCGGTGAGAGAGCTATTATTCCCATTTGTAGATCTGGGATGGAGAGAAGTCCCGTGTCTTGATAGAGGGACCACGCTAATCAGTTCTGGAGGTGGAAGGTGAACTCAAATATAACTCCAAAATGCAACCTTTTCCCACTGAGCTGCTGCTAGGATTTTTTTTCTTTTCTTTTTTGAAGAGCACAGGAGAAATCCTTCCAGGCAATTCTTTTGATCTTAAATAACATCTATTTTCTCTGATTATAAGTTATACTTGCTAGTCGTTGGAAATGTGGAAAATACAGAAATGTAAAGAAGAAAATAATTGAATCCAGTTATATAGAATTAACCACTGTCAATATATTAGGGTGCAACCTTCCAGGGTTTTATTTTCCTAGGCAAGGATTTTACATTTTCCCTCATTAAAAAAAAAAAAAAAAGATTTTGTAGCCTGTACTTGCCACTTAGTATACTGCGTTTCAGGAGAGCACCCACCCAGAGCAGCCCGTCCTGTGCCCCTACCCTGTCCTGGGGCCCGGTCTGCACCTACCACCCAGCCCAGCCGGTGTGTGCCGGTGGCCGGCCGTGGGCTCTGCTGGAGGCTGCACTCCATGCCACCCTTGAGGAAGGGATTTCCTTCGGAGGATGCTGTCAGGGAGAACCCTTCTTTAGCATTGCTGGCGCCTCTGTCCCGCCTTTTGGCTCTCCCCAGCTGGCCTGGGGCGTGATCAATGGACCAGCCAGTGTCTACTCAGCGATTACGGAGCAATTAAATTCCCAATCGATACAGCTCAGTCTTCAAACAGCTGGGCTAGGGAGCCTCAGCATCATGAGCCTGCTCCATCAGTCACCTCCCAGGCTCTGAGGCTGCCCGGGGAGCCTGCCCCACCCGCAGTGGAGGGGTAGAGCTCGTTCTGGGGCTGCTTTTCTGGAGAAGCACAGAGAACACGCGGCTTCCCTCGTAGGCCCGAGGAGGGGTGGGGATCTCTGGGGTCTCTGCCTCGACGCACGGGGAAGGCAGTGGGGCAGTAGGCAAGGCCAAGGGGAAGTTGTCTGGTCTCCTTTGGCGTCCAGTGGTTAGTCCCCGAAGGCCATGGCAAGGGTCGGGATCATGTGACCTAACGCAGTGCCGTGACAGTTCCCGTGATGCCTTGCCCTGG
This sequence comes from Mirounga leonina, assembly GCF_011800145.1. Lineage (NCBI taxonomy): Eukaryota > Metazoa > Chordata > Mammalia > Carnivora > Phocidae > Mirounga > Mirounga leonina. The sequence goes on from NW_023270504.1 coordinate 28,762,111, forward strand.
AATGGAGAAGCTGCCAACTGTGGGGTCCAGGTAGGATTCCTGGCAATTGAGGACCTCAGTCTGGCCCGGGACACAGCGAACCCGGTAGGAAGTGCTGAGCAGCGGGGTGGGGAGTGGGGGTGGTGGAGGGGGTGGGGGGTGGCGGGTAAGGGGGCTGCTCCTTCTTGTTTGGGCTTTTTGAGCAGGTTAGGTTTGCTCACCAGTCTCCTGAGGATTTCTGTATAGTTCTAGCAGAATCCCCCTTGGCCGTGCTTTATACCTGAGCATAAGCACAATGAAAATGGCAGAAGAATTCAGTCCTGGAGTTAGAGAAATCTGTCCCCTGATGAACCACATGGCCTGTCTCTTCACATGTCTGTGCTTGTTGTCCCATCCGCATCTTCCCTGCCAGAGGCACAAAAGACAAAATAGATGTCAAAATACTTTGATAGCTTGGTAGGGGATGTCCTCCCCCAACCCCCAATTCCAGAGAGTTTTAGGGAAGCTTTGTCTTGTCATGATTTTCGACCTTCTGTTCAGAGAGTTTTCCTCAGCTACGACGTGAAACTCGTGTTTGGAGTCAAGTATTTGTGCAGGCCAATTTTCTTATGTGCTTTTCCCTCCTGGTCACTCTCTAAGACCACTCTCTGAGACCTAGGTTGTCACCAGAGGGTACTTAGGAAACTTCCCCATCCACAGGCCTGCGCTGGGGCTGTGGAGTGTGAGGCCAGGCTTGGGTCCACCTTCCAAGAGCTGTGAGTTAAGACAGACAACTTTTTGTCAGCAGTGTGGTTAGAGATGTTTAGAGAATTCCTCCTCACTCTATTCCTATTTTGTGTCCCTAACCCACGAGAGAGGGAAAGAGAACCCTGGCTGTGAGGTATTGAACACTTGCTATGTGCTAGGCAGATATTATCTCATTTAATTCCCACTGAAAGTTCATAAAATGTTATTAGTCCCAGGTTTACAGACAAAGTGAAGGTTGGAGATGATGAATGACTAGTCCAAGGGCCGTATACCGGGTGAAGGGCGGAACCAGGATGTGAACCAAGCATCCATGACGACGTCTGCCACCAGAGTCAGAGGACAAAAGAAGGGAGGCGTTTTCAAGCATGGGAAGCAAAAGTGTGGTGGGGGAGTGAAGAGCTGGCTCCCACTTCCCCAGGGCACTGCTCCAAGTGGGCTCCTTGCAGAGAGCCTGGTTTGTAGTTCAGGGACCACGAAGGCTGGCCTTTCCATCCTCCAACCCAGGCTGTTTGAGCAGTCCAGGCCGCAGGAGGTAAACATGTCAGAGCCACCGAACCGAAGACAGAAATGACCGAGAGAGTATTTTAAGGGGGGAAGAAAAGCTGTAGGCGTTATTATTTAAAGAAATAAACATAACTACAGATAATACTCCCAGAACAACAAAATGAAAGCTACCACAAGGAATGGCTAACCATCTCTGCTCAGTTGGTGCTCATTAATGCAGAGTTTTGTCCAATTTGGGGAAACAGATTCTTTTTTTGCTTACCAGAAACTTCTCTTTTGAGTCTTTTGGATATTCCTTTTTCATTCCCAGAAAGAATAACCTCTCTTTGCAGGCCTAGAGATTTTTCTAACTTCACTATCTCTTACACTTTTTGGTTTTGTTCCATTCTCTCCTCAGAAAGGTCAGCTTTCCCCATTCATTTATCTTTCAACCAGTAACTTGACCATAAAAATAATTTATAATTTCAGTAAGCATTTCTAATCTATGACAGAAAGGGTTTTAAGTCTGTTTCATCACACCAAAAGAGAGGAAAACATCTTACTCTGCAGCAAGAGCGATTTAATCAGATCAGATATCCTTAACGACTTTAATGCCTTTGACAGAGGCCTTGGAATGGCTTGAGAAAAGAGATTTTCGGAGATTTCTTTTGTGACGACGAACCCTCCCCCAAAAAAAGCAAAACAGAAAAACAGGAAAGACAGCCGTCTGTGAAGGAGGACTGGCCTGTTACTGTCTCTATCAGGGAGACGTGCCAGCAGGAGCAAAAAGAAAGGGGCTGTTGATTTCGAACCACAGGATGTGGGGCTGGAAGAGCCCCCAGAGATGCTCCACCCGTTATCACACAGATAGAAGACAGAGGACCCGAGGCCCAAGGTCTCGCAGCTGCAGAACAGGCTCTAGAACTCAGGTTTCCTGAAGAGCTGGTGCTGTCCACCCCCAGACGTCTCTATGCCTCAGTTTCCTTAGCTACCACATGAGGGGGTGAACTGTCTAATCCCTAAGGCCCCTGCAGCAGAGATTTTATAAGAAGACACTCTGTCCCGGCTGGGGACGGAGTAGGCATACACACGGAGCCCCCGGGAGCATTTACAAAGCAAAAGGGGGCGGGGGAGAGCGGACCCAAGAAGCAGATGGGAACAGCAACATCCAAATTAGTGCGAGCATAAGTAAGAAATGAGAAGCCTCGGTAGGAAGGTAGAAGCCGGCAGAGATCAAGACAAGCCCGTATAAAGAGAGGGGCTGCAGTGAGCGATGACATTAAGCCCTGCTTCCTGCTTGTCACTGTTTGAATGGGCTGCCTCGGCCACCCACACGGACTGGCGGCATCTCGGTGTGGTTCCCGGGTTCTAACCGAGGCTGCAGGTTGGCAGGTTTGGAGGAGCGATTAGGCTACCCTGAGGTCCTCGGATTTCAGGGGAACGGACTCACCAGAAACAAATTTATAAGAGACTGATACAGTAGTATGAATTTATGAATGAGAAATGATACTGGTGAATAGGATACTACTCATGATTACCAATTAATAAGGAACTTCAAAATATGAGAGTCTCTCTTCTTCTCCAAGGGCAGAGGGATGAGCACCAGATGATTTTTGGGGATTCCCTTCTAGACAGTGTAGGAGGGGACACACTACCTTGGATGTTGTTCAGGGTCATTGAGCCATGCCCTTCAGAGAGAAGGTGTAGTCTCTCCTCTGGATGGCAGGTGATGGGCGTGGAGAAGGAGGCAGTCTTTCAGATGGTTCTATTCAAGCCTAGGCTAGGACACATGGAGTGTTGGCTAGAAAGAGCGCAATATCTGTGAGAGAGAGAGACTCTGAAAACTAAGGGACCAATTTGGGGAAAAGATCAAAGAAGATAGAGGCCCAGATGAATGCCAATCCAGCAGGGCCAACAGGCCCGGGGAGGAGATTTTCTAGACATCAGGGCAAGAGAGGAAATGATTTAACCCAGCACCAGCTGTCACAGTGCAGGCTAAGATGAGATTAAAAGCAGAGGCATTTTATCAGAAAATTCTTGCCAGCTGACAGTTTGACTGCCTGCTCTCCTAAGAGGAGGAAACAGTTGAACCCTTTCCGGGAAAGGTTTCTGGCCTGGCACTGACCCCTGCCCTGCCTGGAGGGGTGGGTGGCCCCCTCAAGCTAGGATCTCCAAGGCTTCTTCCCAAAGCTAGTGTGCCCTGCATCGTCTTTTCATCCTAAACACTTTTGGAGATGACGTGTGAAACCCACAGGCATGTGGAAAGTGGCACGGCCATTCTGAGACTGTACACTTGTGAGCGGTTTCTACTGGACCAAGAAAGATTGAAGCTAGACATTAGGAAGAACTTCAAGGCAAAAGATAAGGAAGGTGACTGTAGGGAAATAAGTAAATAATCTTGTTCCATAGCAACTTGATAGATACCCAGAGCAGTGTCACACCACTGGCCATTTGGCCATTTCCATCTCTCGTGTCCTAAGACTCCTATTTTTGGCAAGCACATGCCTGACTGCCACCAGAGAACTTTCCCCTGGCATGTGGCAAAACCGAGCCTGTGAGGAGCCCGGAGAATATCTTTCCCTGGAAATGGCTCAAGACCAAAGAAACATCCGCTCTGCTGGGGTGAGGCAGGGCTGATCTGGGTGGGACAGGAGGAGGAGAGAATAAAGGGGCTTTATAGCCATGAGAATACAACCTCACACCTGAGCAAACGGGCTTGGAGAAGTCAAGGCACTAGGCCATGCCGCGCAGCAAGAGAGGAGCTGGATTTTAAACCATGGTCAGTCTGTCTGGTTCTCAATCTCATACTCATTACATTCTGCTGCCTCCCCGCCCTTATACCTCTGGTAAGCTTCTCTTGACATGATCTCTAACTCAGAGCTTCAGAAATTATACCATACGGAAAAGAACAATACTTCTCCATTTCAAGACCTCTAGCACAAGAACAAAGGAATGAGATAGTTCAAGTTCAAGGACAGTTCTTTATTCTGAAGTCATATCCTTCCTACTTTTTCATATTCTTTTGTAATATTATAAGGAAACCGGATGGTGCTTTCTTTTTTATTTGAACAAAATAGCATGTGGGAAATCCTAAAAAAGGAAAAAGTTTCTCCTTTATATAGGGCTTACTGAGCATTGTACACAAATTCCTACCTTAATTCTCTCACAGAGAAGAAAATGGGGCCCAGAGAGTTGAAGCAACGTGCCCAAGGCCACACAGCAAGTCAAGGCAGAGCCAACTTTCAAGCCCAGGCAGTCTGGCACCGAGTCCACCCCTGTACCTTCTGCGTTGAGGCCCCAAAGGATGCGCTGGCCGACACTACCTGCAGCCTCATGTGCCCCCCCGCTCGCAGGGACCCCAAAGGCACTCATACTCCGGACCTGGCTCCCAGCCAGCTTGTGGGCTGATGCCTTTCCTGAGTATGCTTCTCCCAGCCTCGCCTATGTGGCTCCCGACCGTCACCACGGTCCATTAAGAGATGATTACATCCCCGGACCACAGAGGGCCGGGGGGCGGCGGGGTTCCTTAAAGAACAAGTCCATTTTCCTTCCTGAACGTCTTCCTTGCCGAGATAATGGGTACAACCCAGCTCCCAGCTCCCTGCCATTATTTCTGTCCTGCCAGAATGGAGTTGTGGGCCATCGCCCCTGGAGGGGCTTCCTGACCTGCTTGGAGTCCACAAGATCTTGAATGTTCCTGAGCCTTCCCCATGAGCACACTCTGCAGACCCGGTGCTCCTGCCAAGCAGCCACCGCTGCTTATGTAAAGACAAGGAAGAAATTTGCCCCTAAGGAAAACCTAAGGAATGACAAACACAAATTCAGGACAAAGATTCCTTTGAGGAGAGCAGGAGGAATACGTGGGGGACGAAGGCTTCTTATGTGCCATTTCTCAAGCTGGGCACAAGTGAATATTTTTCTGTATACCTTACATATATGTTCCTCACATTTGCATATATAAAATGGCTCACAATAAAAGAACAAATTAAATAAAACCCAGAGTTTTATGAGGCTGTAAATATCAAGCGTCGTCTGCACCAGCTTTGCGATGACTTTAGGCGTGTGTTCAGAGACGGTTTTAAAGGCAGTGGGAGCTTCAGTGCAGGGCTGGGCACCATGAGGACGTCAGGCCTCGTGGGAAAAGTCTCCTCTTAGGGGTAATAATGCAAGCACACATAAAAGGTGAGGAAATCCCAAGTGCATTTAGGTGCCCCACGTGTTCTCTGTGCTTCGGCTACGAGAAACATGCATTTGTGGAATTGTGTGCTGTGTCTTGGGGAAGGGACAGGGAGCGGGGAGGATGTCCTTAGAGCTTGATGTTGCTACCACATCCACGTCTATTTGTGAGAAAATAAAATGCTCAAGACTATTAGGATTCCAGTGGCACTAAGATGGCATTAGTCAGTGTGGCCAGCTTGGGAGCCTGTGAGGGAGGTGCCCTGAGGAAACTTCTAGGTGAGGCTTCCCTGGAGGACTGTGGGCTCTGACGTGCCGCCGTGGAGCGGGCTGAGCAGGGGAGGTTTCCACAGTGGACGTCTGGGGCTAGTCTGCAGAGCTGCTCCTGTGACCAACCTTGCGTGAGCGCCATGCTATTGTGGGCCTGGATATGGGGCAGGTGCGAGTCCAGGGAAGGACTGCGGTTCCTTTGACAGGAAACCCCTACGGGCAAACCAAACCAGCCAACACCTTTTGGGAACAGCTGTGAGACCAAAGCTTGGCGTCTTCGAGGAGCCAACAAGAGAGAGAATCACTTACTCTCTCAGGGCCCTTGGGAGAGGGGATGGAGAAGCATCTGCCACAGCCAATGAAGTCAGGGCAGCTTCTGCAAGGGAAGGAGCCCAGAAAGCCACAGCTGCCCTGCTCCAGGGCTCTCTATTCTGAGACCTGGCTTCCAGCTTGGATAATGGAGGTCAAGGACCCATGGGCTGGGACAGCTGCTGCCATGGAATCGATGATGTTAGGGAAGCAAGGGGAGGCTTCTGCTGTGTCCTTGGGTGTTGAGGGCAGGGGAACCAGAGCCCTGCCACTGAGCAGGGATGCTGCATTGTGGGCCTGGGGCCCACGGAGAGGGAAGGGGATGTGGAGAAAGCTGAGCCTCTCCTTCCTTCCAGATGTCAAAGCAGCTTGCTCAAATTGTCCATTTCCTGAGAGGATACAGAGGTCCAGAGAGAGGTGGTGGGCCTATGGTTATACCAAGTGCTGCGGGCAGAGGCGAGATTGGACCCTGACTCCCAGCCTAGTGCCCTTGCCACCACCTTGAGTAACGTTTTCTAGCTTGCCCTTAGAATCAAGCTTTCCCCAGTGACACGGGACCCGGACGGCACTCGGCTTCCCTTGCTCAGTGCCTTTCTTCTGACCATCTTACCACCACCTTATTGATTCAAACATGGCAGAAAAAGAAGTGTTTTAGTAACGGCTGAAAAATCTTCAGATGCGAGACGTGTTGTTAGCTTTTGTCTGCAAAATGCTAGTTTCTCTGTCCCAGAAGCACTTTAAGAAAGGCAGGCAGAGTTTGGGCTGATGTAGTGCAATAGGTCAGGCCTTCTGGGGTTTCTTCTCGACCGAGGAGTTCTTCAGCCTTCCAAACCCTCCTAGCAAGCTGTCTAACTGCTCTAGCTGTTGCACAGAAGGGGAAACAGCCTCCCCCAGCGGCCCCCACCCTCAACACCAGCAAGCCCCTCATGGGCTGGGCCTGCGGGGGCCTCCTCATTCCTTTCTCCACCTTCTTGCCAAGGGCCACCACCCAAGCCAGCCGCTGGTAGGGCAGCGTGGGCCAAGGTGCCCTCTCCCGGCAATCCTGTCCCTCCAACCCCTGGCAGTGGACAACATGGCCTCACCTGGGCACCAGGGAGGACACTCGCTGACCCAAGTCAGCTCCCTGGCAGGGGCTATGTGAGCACAAACACCGGGGTCCCTTGCCCTTCTTCGTGCTCTGTCCTCATAGAAAGGCTGTATTTCCCGTTGTGGTCAGCATACCCATCTATGAGCTCATTTTCTCTTTCTCACTCTCTTAAGTGAACTGAGGTGCAGCAAAGTTAGGCATCTTGCCCAAGTCAGCCAACTAGTACATTGCAGAACCAGGGGCTTCACTCCACTCCAGCTGTCTTACCTGTGAAGGAGGATGTCATCCACGTTAGGATAACAATAAGCAGTGTCTGAAAGCTCTGTGGTGGGTGGTACCCAAACACTCTCTCTGTGTGACCAGAGCTGCCTATAGCCCTTGGCACAGTCCTCAGCATATGGAAGATGAGCCATGATCTTCCCTCCAGAAGAGCGTTTTGAGCCTGGGTCTATGGGGTCTATAAAGCCTCTGGATGTGGAGGTAAAATTTGGCATGCATGCACTCCCTGGGAAGAGAGTTTTTTCAAAGGCGTTGGGAACCAGGAAAGGTTCTACAGGACGGCGGGCAGGCAGACCCTGGTTATTCGGCTGTTGAGAGAAAAAGGAAGAAACAAGGAAAGCTGGTTACCTGTCACTGATTGGGTTCTCTGGGAAGCAGAGTCTGAGTTGAGGGTGCTAAGTGTTTACTAGAGGATGTGCTTGGGATCATCACTCATGGGAGGGAAGGCAGGAACACAGCATGGGGCAAAGGGAGAAGTCCAAGTGATGGAGGTCCAACAGAAGCCTCAGCCAATCCTAGGTGGGCTCTTGTGAGAATGACCTATCAAACTTGCCCCACGTTGGGTAAAAATGGATGAACCTTTATATCCCCACCTCAATTAGTGACTGGATTTGGATAGCCCCGGGAATGACGTGACTTTGGGCCAAGGAGCTCTCCGCAGCTGAAACCATCCCTGATGGGACTGATGGGGCTAACGGCAGAGGACAGTCTTCAACAGCACTGCCAGAGCAGGGCAACAAGTCATTTCTTGAAGGAGGGTCTGGGCAGTGCATCACTGAGCCCCCCTCAGTACCTCTGCCCTTGGGAAAGTAGGAGAGATTAAATGATGCCCATCCATCCACTCATCTAGCCATCTATCTTTTCATTTAACATTTATTAAACACGTCTTATAAGCCAGCCCACTGTGATAAGCACTGGTGATAAAAGGTGTACGTGGCATAGTCTAGTGGAGAGAGACACATCAATGAATAATTGGAACACAAAGTGGTCATTGCTGAAATAGAGGCAAGTGCCATTGGAGGGTGGGACTGACTTTTCCCAGGGGCAATGAGTGAGCCCTGAAAGAGCTGACAAGGCAGAGAAAGGAGGGGTGGGAGAGTAGGAGCATGAAGAGGAGAAGGCATTGCAAAGCAGAAGGAGGTCACGTGAGAGGCATGGTTGTCTGAGAGCGCAAGGTAGATTTGGGGAGAGTTCCAGTGTGCCCGCAGTGGGTGGGTCACTTGGTGGAAATGTGGCTGGAAGGGAATGTTGGGGTGAGATCACCAGTGCTCCTGAGTCCACACCGGTGGACTTTATCTCAAGAGTATTGGGAAGTCACCGATGCGTTTTGGGCAAAGGATTGATATTAAAGTATCTACATTTTAGGAAGTCAATTCTGATAGCAGGGATGATAGACAGGAGGGAGTGGTTACTGGAACACCAAGGGAGTCATATATACGCCATGCTCCACAGGCCCCTATCGTCCCTCTGAGCACAAGTCAGCTTCTGACTTGATGTTCAGTTCCAACACACAGGTCATTCTGGTCTGGGCACATGTAGTATTCCTCTGAACCACTACTTATACCCCTATTTTCCAAAGACTTTCATTTGCCATGCTCATATCCTGTGTTCTCATGGGTGGAATAACCCCTGTGGCTGGCCTGGGTCTCTGTGTGTGTATTGGCCTAATGTCATGTGGGCACAACAAAAGCCTTCTCAGAACCTTCTTGTTTTGATATCACCCACATTCTTTTTCTTCTTGAATGGGCATCCCAACCCAGGAAAGGTTTTTGTGACTAGCATCTCCTTCATGTCATCAGTGACCCTAAGTTTCTCCAGGCTAGTGGGCTGTCATTCAAGGAATCTGCTCCCACAGCTGAATAATGAACCCAAGATAGCTAAGATCACCGGGATCCCTCTTCCTTCTCTCCTTCCCTTCTCCTTACAAGAAGCTATGCAGGTCCCAGAGTGAATCCCATTCACGTGATTCCTGTCCAAGTACCAGGCTGCCTGAAATCTGACCCACCAGGGACAGCAGCTTCATGATGTAAGGTCAGCCCAGCCAACTCTGGACACTTAAGGGTCACAGCCTGTGTCTTGAGAAGAGTGATGTTCTGGGCACTGGAACAAGGGGCTTCCAGTTCCATATGAGACTAGGATTGAAGTAGATGGTCTCTAAGTTGAAGTAGATGGTCCTTCCAAGCTATGACAGCTAGGATGAATATTCTAAACTCTTTCCTTGGACCATTATTTATAGATGGGGTACAAAGAGGGAAACAGAGGCTGGGAACAGTCTTTTGATGCTCAGCCATCACATAGAGGTTTTAAGTACTCGGGCCTCCATTGCTCCCTAAGTGACTAAAAGACAAATCCACAAAAGGAACACTGGACTAATGTCGGCCTAGTGCATGCCCCATATTGTGGCTGGTACAGCCAAAGGGCCTGCCTGTAGGTGGTAAATATGTATGGATTCCTCAGAGGTCACGGATCCCATGATGTGCTGACCCCCAAGACCAAAGCCCTTCACTGTGCTGTTCCTCCAGTGACTGGAGAACAAGGGTGGGAGGAAGCCTCAGGGAGCCAATTCACCTTCACTTCTCTCCCTAAAGATCCTAAGAGTTAGTCTGGAGGTCTGGGAAAGACCATGAGATATGATGGAAAAACCCTACTGTTTTGGTTTTGTGAAGGTTGAGGTAGGCTAAATGTTGAGAACCCCTGCCACATAGGAATTCTCCATGCCATTTTTCTGGGGATTCCTTTGGGACTCCATGCTGTAGGTTTCCAGCTCAGAATACAGCCACTGTATTCTGCTGGAAACCACTTATCAAGGACTACTCTGTGCCAGGCAGAGTACTAAATTCTTTGCAAGCTATATTTAGTCCTCACAGCAACCTTGCAAAGGAGTTATTAAGATGCCCATTTTGTGGAAATAGAACCACAAAGAGGTTAGGTAACTTGTCCAAAGTCACATAGTAAGTAACAGAACCAGGATTCTAACCCAGGACTTCCTGACACCAAAGCCCATGTTCTTTACCCTCTACTATATAACTTTAAACTTTGCCATATTGATGACAGCAGCTCTGGGTCTCCAATAGCCACCTTGTACCACACAAGTCTGTGAAGAAGTCTAAGGGGGGAAGGCAAGGACAAGGTCTCCTTTCTAATACTTTTCATCATATACTCGGGAGGGCCACAGTCTCTCAGTCCCTTTGTATAGAGGTGGGCAAAACCAGAGTTGGTTCTATCAGCCAGAGAGTCTGGAGCCTTGGGGCTGGTGGGCTTTGGTGGACTGGCCTTGGCACTGGAATCCAAGCTCCCAGAATTCTAAGCTTAGGGATAAGTAAGCTCCCATCATATGGCAAGTAAGGAAATTGACTCAGAAGGAAGAACAAATTACCCAAGGCCACAGAGCTAGTTAGAAGCATTGTATGACAGTGTGTGTGTGTGTGTGTGTGTATACTCATGCATGCATGTGTATGTATGTGCTGGAGATGACAGTAAGGGGTTTTCTAATTCCTAGGTCCTATGAATGAGTTCAGGAGAAGGCCTTGGAGTCTGTCTATATCCAGAGGGGTGGACCACAAAGAAGGCTATTTTTAAAATTTGTTTTGGTTTAACACAAGTAGTTTATTTGGGACAAGGGGACTCCAAGAAGTGCCAATGTAGGAGTGGGTGATGAAGAGAAGGAAGCCAATACATGTTCATTAATTATCAGGTCACTGCTTTGACTGCTGGGCATCTTTGGGAGATGGTGTGGAATGTGCCTTGGATTATTCCTCAAGGGACGAGGAAGCCGGGGTATTTATCTACCTGCATCCATTATCATCAGTTGAGTACTGCTATTCTGGTGCATTAACTCCCAAAACCTCTTCTCAGGCACACTACAGCAATAAAAGAAAGCAAAGTGCTATTTTTTTTAAACATTTTTAAAAAAGATTTTATTTATTTATTTGAAAGAGAGAGAATGAGAGAGAGCACATGAGAGGGGGGAGGGTCAGAGGGAGAAGCAGACTCCCTGCCGAGCAGGGAGCCCGATGCGGGACTCGATCCCGGGACTCCAGGATCATGACCTGAGCCGAAGGCAGTCGCTTAACCAACTGAGCCACCCAGGCGCCCGCAAAGTGCTATTTTTAAAGGTGTTTGTAGCCCCAAGTAGCCACCAGTTCTCTAAAGAGTCTGGAAAACCTTTTGGGGTGAAGAAGCTTGGGCATTAGTACCAAGGACAGTCTGTATAAGAGATGAATGAGACTGAATGGTGCCCCCTGGAGGCAGGTTGTGATAGGAAAGGGAAGGGCTATTTCTGTGGCCCTGTGGAAAAAATAGGTAAGTCCTATGACAAGAGTTGAAGTCAGGTCTTAAAAAGAACCTCTTGGTGATATCGGTGAAAAAGACATATCAGATGTCTAGAGCTCATTCAACTATACGACTTGATTAATGGCCGTACAAGAAATGATGGAGCAAAGAAATATGCATAAAGAGGGTTTCCTTGGGGGAATTTGAGGCTCCTTGTTGCTAGGGTCAGCCAAAGAGCTCTCCTTTACGGAGTCGATGAGGCTGAGGAGTACTGGGAGGAGAGATGGAGATGGAGTGAAAGGATTCTTCACCCATCCGTGGTTATTCTAGTACCAGGGGCTCCAAAGTTGGGTGGAAGCAACAGGAAGAGATCTCTTCTCTGGCATGATTTGGGGCACCTTACATGGAGGCAAAGCCTTAGAAGAAGAAAGCCCTAAGGTTGTCTGGCTCTCTGACCAGGGCCACCCCACCTCCTGAGCCCCTGCTCCTTATCTGTAAAAAAGGGAGATTGGAGGGCTGGAGTAGATGACCTCAGGGTCCCTTCCAGTCCTGATCTTCTATCTCTGTCTGCTGGAGGGGCCGTCGCTATGGCCCTTGCACTCCCTGCAATTCATCCATCATCAAGTATTAACTGAGCACTCACCATTTGCCCAGCATTAAGTGGGGAGCAGGGATAAAACAGAATATAGGCCCTGGCCTCCAGGGTGGGATAGATGAGGAAAATAAGAATTAACACTTACTGAGCACCTACTCTGTGCTAGGCAGTGTGCTAAACAGCTTACACATACTGACTCCTTTCCTCCTCACCATAACCTCATAAAATAGGTACTTGTACCTCCGCTATCAGATGAGAAAACCAGAGAGGGGCTCAGAGAAAAAACAACTAAACTAAGCCACATCATGGTAGAGCTTGGATATGAGCCCATGGTGTAGCCACAATGCTTCTCCTCCTGTGAGATAGGAAGGGACTCTCTAAGCACAGTTCCTAGTGTGCTTGCAGATGAAGCAGTTACAGCTGGAGTCACTTGGAAAGGCTTCATGGACAGGTGGCTTCGCACTTGGCCTTGAGGGAGTGGCAGAACTTGGAGACTGGCCAGGGAGGGGAGAAACCTGAGTGTACTAATTCTCCAGGACAGGCTGGGTGTGGGGGCTCCAGCCAGCAGGTATTTTCCTAGAGTAGGGAGGTGGGTAGCAGCAATGACTCAGCCTGCTGGTGGCTTCATGGGAGGGCAGGAGGGGCCAGGAGAGGCCAGGAGCCAAAAACAGATGCTTCCCTAGACCCTGCAGGGCAAGCACCCTCCTCTTCACAGCTCTAGCCCCAGCCCCAAAGAGCTGGCGTCCACCCAGCCTGGAGGGGCTTTATGCCCAAGCCAAGCCTGCAAGGATCACTCCTTCCCCCACAGTCTCTGGGGCAGTGTAAAAGTGGAGCTGGTTCAGTGTAAATCAGCTTCTTTCCAGCTGCCTAAGCCACTGGTCAGGGAGCTTGATGACTGATAACGATGATCGTTAACACTTGTATATAGCAGGGACCGTGAGCCAGGCACTGTTTTAAGAACTTTAACTAACCCAAGCCTTCCAACGTTCCTATGAGGTAGGTACTATTATTGTGCCCATTTTATAGATGGGGAAACAGAGGTACAATGAAGTAGCCTGTTCAGGTTCGCACAGCTAATAAGTCAGAGACCAGATTCCAACCCAGGCGTTCTACTCTTCCCCACTCGGCCATACTGCTTCTTCCCTCTGCCTGGGATACCCTCCTCAAATGCAGGCTCTCCTTCTTGCCTGAAGCTCTCCCCTAGAGGCAACGGCAGGAGGCACCCCCACAAGCCCCCACTGCTAGAAAGGCCCATCATTGCCCCAAAGGCCAGGCCAGAGTGCCCGGTCTCTCTCCTCACCCCCGCACCCACATGCACCCTGTCCCGCTCTCCCCCAACCGAGCACCGTTGCCTTTTGTTCACAGCGATGGCTCCTGCGCCCAGGCCGGTGGGGGCATGGAGGACTCCGTGGTGGCAGCGGCGGCGGTGGCAGCCGGCAGACCCAGTGCCCATGCCCTGAAGGCTCAAGCCCAGGAGCTGCAGGAGGAGGAGGAGCGGCCGGGGGCGGGGGGTGCCTCCCCGAGGGCTGGCTCCCACCGCGTGGCCTCCCCCGGCCGGCAGCAGCCTGCCCTGGCGACGGCGCTCTGCTCCCACGCCCCTAACGCCTCCGATTACGAACTCTCCCTTGACCTAAAGAATAAACAGGTACCCAGGGCCTCCAAGGGGGGTGGGGAGGGTGGAGAAGGGGCCTTGCCTTCGGGGGCTATCCAGGGATCTCCCCACTTGGGCCCACCTCTGCTGCAGGCACATTTCTTTTGCCACTAGTTCTCCCAAATGGAGCTGTCTTCTGCCCTTCCCTGTCGCCCAGTTTGTCAGGAACCAGCCTCTTCATGGCAGGGGTCACACCTTTGCAATGCCAGTCCCCGAGGCAGTGTGTTTAGGGCTCTGTTCCTCTTGCCATGTGCAGGAAGCCTAAATTGCCCCCCCCCCAGACCTTGAGGCAGGTGGCCCACTGTTCTCTAGGGAAGCCCCTACCTCCACCTGCTGCTCAGAAGAGATGGCCTCACTTACGTGCCCACACAAGGGGCAAGCCCCATGTGTAGGCACACACAGGTTCAAATGAGGTGCAGAGACAGTGGTCTCCTCCAAGGAGTTTGAGGATTCCGAAGGTTAACCAAAGCTCCCTATTGGAGAACAAATCCTGTGTGTGTGTGTGTGTGTGTACTCATGTGCATATGCTTAGAGAAAGACATCATGACTAGATATTGCTAAGAAAGAGCATTGAACTTGGAGCCATAGACATAGGATCCAATCCTTGGTCTTGCTTTTAGTTAACTCTGTGACTTTGGGAATGCCAGTTAAGCACTCTGGGCACTGGTTTCTTCATCAGCAAAATTGGGAATTAGACCTTGAATCATCTCCAAGGTCTCTTCTAGCTTTACAGTGTGTAGGTTCTAAAGAACCATTCTTTAACTCAATGGACAAAGTGAGTCTTGGGAAGGAAAGCTAGTAGAAAGATCACTAAGAATGAGTCAGGCCAAACTCATTTCTTTCCTTCAGCATCAAGGCCAGCTGTAGGTGGAACATCTAGCTCTCTGTAAAGTATTTAACAAAATCTCCCATGATCTATATGTGGACAAGATAGGAAGTAGATTAGATGACAGTCCAGTCAAGTGGGTTGCTTTCAAACAGAATTCTCAAAAAAACATTGATTTTTTTCCATCAATGCCAATTCCTGGGGAGTTGAGTGGTACGCTGTCCTTGGTCCTGTTCTGTTCAACCATTTCTGACAAGGCACTAATTTCTGACGACACAAAGCTGAAAGGGGACAGCCAATACCTTGGTGATAGAATCCAAGACTTTGTAAAAATCTTATCCGGACATAAAGATTTAAATGAAAAAGTCTAAATGAAATAGGGAAAAACATCTAAAGTTCTCTTAGCTTTGAAAAGCCCACAGCATTAGTATAAGATGGGCAGGCTTGGCCTTGGGAGAAAGACCTTAGGGCTTCAGTCGATTGTAAGCTCAAGAGGAGTCAATAACCAGTAAAGCAGCTGCCAAAGTGAGTCCAGCAGCCTTCACAGAAGGGTAGATAAAACCCCCCGGATAAGGGAGCAGCCGGCTAGAGCCCCACACTGGTTCCTGGTCAGGGCCCGCTGGAGCCTGTCCTTGATTCTTGGGGCTTCATTTAAGAAGCAAGTAAGAATGCCGAGGATTCCAAGGTTCTCCTAAGAAGGAAAAAAGGATTGGCTGGAGTCATGTGGAGAAACTGTAGACATGAAAACAAGTTTTAAATATGGAAGAGCTGACATGTGAAAAAGGAATTAGATATATTTTCTATCATTCCAGGCAAAAATAGTGGTACTAACGTATGAAAGCTACAGGAAAGGAAGCTTTTAGCGCAATTAACAATTAGAGCTGTTAAAAATATAGAATGCCCTGCTTGTGAGGTAGTGAGTTTGTGTTACCGGGAATGCCCAGGCAGGGACTGGCAGAGAGTCCATCTGGAACACTACAGTGTGATGTGGGTGGTCAGTTGGCCCAGAGAAGAAGTCTTCTCAATTCCACATGACTATGCTCCTTGAGGACAGAGACCATCTCTTATCCATCTTTGTACCAGTCCCCCAGCATCTAGCAGAGTGTCTTGGACATAGTAAGAGCTCACTGAATGAATAATTTTTGAATAACTATGATATGCAAAGCAACAAGAGACTGAGGTAATAAGAAGAGAAAAATGGTCCCTACTTGCCCCCCAAAGAGAGTGCAGTTCAATTTAAGGAGGGAGGGAAACCCGTGCTTCAGCTCGGGCAGGAGAATTAGTTTAATTCTGAGTGATGGTGGCATATGGAGAGTTGTACAGGGTTCTGATGGGTGTCATGAACCTTTTTATAGTGGACATCATTCTGATAGATGGGTCTACAGGTTGGGCCAGCAGGAGTGGGGTGGGAAAGGTGAGGGTTGGTAGAGGGTGTGACAGGGGTCTTCTTGCTGAGTGAACTCAGCCCCAGGGAACAGCCCACCTCCCCTGGCTCCAGTATCTCTCTGGGCCAAGCATAGGCTGGGGGCGGGAGGAAGAGGGTAAAAAGTGAGGGGTTAGAGAAAAATGATTAAAAATATGGCACACATTTATAAGAGACTGAGCTCAATTCCTGTCTCTTCTGCAAATGAACTGTGTGAGCTCGGGCAAGCTGCTTAACTTCTCTGGGCCTCCTTTGCCTCCTACCTCTTTAGGGCTCTTCCCCCTGCCCTACCGCTAACGTTCCTGCTCCCTTCCTCACTTGGCACTTGACCTCAATTACTCCTTCTCTTACTTTGGGACAGAATTGTGGTTCTCCTTCCTCCTCTTGGCAGCTTTCCCTGCTCTTCCAAGGTTGTGTTGGATGCCCCTTCTCCATGATCACCTAGCACCCAGCCTTTCCCAGTCATAGCCCTTCAGCCCTATATCCTTATCCCCTGTTGACTGGATTCCTCCTTGAAGTCAGGACACATGACTTATTATTCATCATTATATCCCCAGTGCCTGACACAGTGCCTGGCATGAAGAAGATGCTCGAGGATGAAAAGGGGAAAATAGTAAGTGAGCTGAAGAGGGAAAAGTACATGAAGCCTGGGGCAAGGACCTGACTCGGCTTTAGGTTTCTTTGAGATCTAGGATTTAGTATTCTGATTCTGTTAGTCCCACCAGTTGCACAAATCCTGTAGCACTTGGACTGGAAGGATCTTGGATGATCATTATCTCGCTAGTCCACCAACCTGCCAGACCTTCTGCTCCATCAGCCAGTTCAGAATCCCAGGCAATTTCTATGGCATGGCTTCTCTCCCTCTCCTCCACATCTGCTCCATCCCCAAACCCCACTGATGCTAACTCTTAACTATTTCCCAAATCCCCACCTTCTCCTGCCAACCCCACTCCCCCCACCCCAGGATAGGACCATCATCTCTTGCCTAAGCCCCTAGGGAATCCCCCAAAATTCCCCTACTTGGAGTTGTGCTTCTTCCAACCTGATCTCCACCTTGCCACTGAGTCCTCTTGAAAGAGAGCACATCTGATCATGGTATTTTGCCGTCTGAAAGCCTTGCATGGCTCCTCACCACGTGTAAGACAAAGACTTCTCCAGGTTCTTCTACCACCAGACATAACCCCATCTCCTGCCCCGCTCCCATGTCGGCTTCCAGCCATTCCCATTTGCCTTGCTCCAGATCTCTGTGCTATCGTTTGCCTCTGGGCCTTGACAGATTTTATTTCCTCTGCTGGGAATACTCCCCACCTGTCCCTCCATCACACTTCACCTGGGAGATCTCTGTGCATGCTCCACATCTCAGCTCAGTATCCCCGAGCCTGGGTGTGTGCTTTCACGGAGTGCCCCACCACTGACTCTATGGCACCTGAGAGCTGTCCCACTCATAAGGGCAAGGACTATGTCCTTCTCAGGGCTGTCACGGAGTTGTGCAGATTGTGCACAGAACACCTTCATAGTCTGTGTGAGGAGTGAGCACTTGTTATTATGTGTTAGATGATATGCTGTTCTTGCCCACCTTTGCTTCCCCACACCCAGCACAGTCCCTGGAGCCTAGGACATGCTCCATATTGGAGGAACACATGAGTGAAAGAACAAACAAATGAACGAACACATAAATGAATGAGTCTGCCCCTGGGCAGCCCCCACGGCCTCTCCCCACACTCACACAGTGGGGAGGTCCTCGGGTCCAGCTTCTCCTGTCCTCCATTTCCTCTGCCCTCAGCTCTGTCACTTCACCTCACAGTGGTCCTTGGGGCTACAGCCTAGGGGGACAAAGAGCATGCAGGTCCCTTTGGGGGGTGCTTTAGGAAAGTGGTGTGGCGAGGATACATAGGGCACCCGAGTGATTTCCAAATTCATCCAGGCTCTCGAGGGAGTTTGTATCCTGTTCTGTGCCACCACTGATGAGCAGCCCGTTGGAGCTCATGTGGGATGTCCAAATGGCATGGCTCTCTGTGCCGTCCAAGCCAGGGGGCCACACAGCTGTGGTCAGTAGCATCCAGGCCTTGCCCCCTCCACACCAGGTTCTGGGTGGAAGTCATGTTCTCTTTTTGGATAGCAGCCCCTTCTACAACCGATCTCCGCTACCCAAGCCTCAGGGTCTAGCCTCACCCGGGGGTACCTCTCAAGGGGAAAAGTGGTGGTTATGTTTCCAACCCTCTGGCCTCAGTTTCCTCATTGGTGAAACGAGGGGTTGTACCAGAGTATCTAAGGCTCCTTCCTCCTCCGAAGGGGAGAGTGCCACCACGGCACTGGACGGCACCAGAGGGCCAGCCTACAGAGGATGATGGTGAAGGCAACGCTCATCAGGGATAGTCCTTCTGTCCACTTGCATCCAATTCAGGGAACAATATTGCACAGCTGCTATGTGCAAGACCTGGGCCACCACATTACAAAAGATACAGTCCCAGGCCTCAGCTGTGGGTGCTGACATGTAACTGGTACTAGCTAGCACTAACAGCCTTAACTCTGTGCCGGACAAGGTGCTAAGCGTTTCCTATGCACTATCTCCCCAGATCTGCATGCTATCCCGGTGAGCTAGGGACTACTGCCATCCCCATTTTAGGAATGAGGGGACTGAGGCCTAAGCATATCAAGTAACTGACACAAGGACACATCCCTAGGTGTGCATCCCTGGTGCAGCCAAGACCGGGACTCCACAGTCCTTGATTTTACCCAGAGTCTTCCAGTCTCTTCATTGCAGTGAAGGGGTAGGTTCCAAGGAAGTGGTGCACGGGGCTCTGTGGGAGCACTGGAGACAGCAAGAAACCCAACCTGGGGTTCAAAGCAGGCTCCCCACAGCAGCAGCTCTACCTGAGATAGTCTCTGAGAGCTAGGAGTAGCTGAGTCATTAGTAGCTCCCACCCCTAGCTGGCTGGAGTCAGGAGAGGTTCCCAAGAGCAGCCCTGCTCCTAGGCAGGCCTCAGTGCCCTGCTGTGTCGAGTGCTTTCTGTAGTTTGGACAGTGGGCAGGGAGGTGGGCACACAGGGAAGACGCAGGAGTCACAGCCTGCCCGGTGCAGGCCAGCTTCCCCCGGGGGCCGCCCTTAACATCTCTGAGCTCCTCTCACCACGCCCCCTCCACCGCCCCCAGCCCCAGACTGTCTGCTCCTAAGCCTCACGTAAGCCTTCCTTTGCCAAGTTCTGCAGGCTCATTCCATGTAATGCTTTAACATTCTCAGCTGGGAAATCTTGGATCAGAGGAAATCCTTGCTCACACGTGAAAGCCACCCCCCACCCCAGCCTGGCTGCCTCATTCCTCAGCACTGCAGCCCCCCAGCTAGTTGCTCTCCCTCTCCACTCCACCGACTTAGCGGCCATCTCTCTTCAGCCCTCCTAAGGCGCAACTGCTGCAACAACCTGAAAAGAGGGAGCATGTTCTAATTAACACTGAGAGGCTCATTAGACACACAGAGCCCCCTGAGCCCCCCTCCACTGCTTCTTCTGGCAGAAGCTGAGAGATTGCTCTCTTGGGAGGAGGCAAGGCTACAATTACCCATGATTCATGGGGTTTAGAGAGAAGTGAGCTGAGCTGCTCTTAGGCCGGTGGGCCCAGAGACCCCTCCCTCTCTGGGGCCAACCCCCACCCTCATATCCATCTCTCTTAACTCTCTGATCTGGCCCTGGTTAAGAAAAGAAGAGGGTTAGGGTGGTAGGGAAGGCCTGGCTGGGTAGACAGAGCTGACCTGGGACCCTGCCAAGTTCCTGAGCCGTGGTTGGGGGGCAGGGGAAGTGGGGGGCAAGGGGAGGATGCAGCATTTGACTCCAAGCCCAGCTCCAGAAGAGAGCCTAGATCTTTATTTCCCCTGGGACATAAGACAGAGTTCAGTTTAGTTCATGTCCGCAAACACTGATTAAGCCCCAGCCATGGCTCTGGCTCGACGCTGGGCACCAGGAATGTAGAGACATAATACCATCCTGCCTGTAAGGTACAGTCCGTGGGAATACAGAGAGCATTGAGGGTGGGCTGCAAGGGATGGGAAAGAAAGAGTGGGGGACAGTGCAGGCTGGGGTTGCAGTAGGCACAAGGCTGGAATAGATGGGAGACGGTTGTGTTAAATGCACTGGAACAAATGCAGAAGATCCAACAACTGAATTCAAATACCAGAGTGAGCAGTTGTTCCTTGCCAGGCTCTGTGCTAGGTGCTGGGCAGGGATCAGAGGCCTCGAATAACGTATGCCCTGCTGGAGTCGGGGTTGGTGGGGTGGAGAGAAGGAAGGATAGGTTAGATAAGTATCACAAAGATTAGCGGAGAGAATTGAGTGTCAAAGAGAAGTAAGAAACCACATTCTCCATGGGCACCTGAAACCGGGAGCTCCCTGTCTGGTTGGGGGACTAAGAAGACTTCACGGAGGAAGCACATTTGAGGCAGGTCTTGAAAAAAGGAGAACATCGCAGGCTGAGGGACAAGACTGAGCAAATACTCAGGGCAGGAAAGCCTAGGGTGGGCTGGGGGAAGAGCAGGAGTCGAGCCAGTGTATACACAGGCTTGGTGTAGTAGAAGATGGGAGGGAGGCTGAGGCCAGATTGCTCAGGGTCGGAAGGCCAGCAGGAAATATTTATACTTATTTTGGGCGATGCTCTCAAGCAACGGAAGGCCTGTGTTCACATCTGCTCTTCAAGAGCCTTGATCGGGGTAATGTAGGGTGGATGGTAGGTGTGAGAAAGCAGGGAGGCAGTGGGGAGGCTGCCAGAGTGGTCCAAGTGGGGGGCCAAAGACAGCCCCACACGGCAACGGTCTGGTCAGCATGATGTAAAAGGTAATAGGGGTGGAGGTACGTGGAATAAAGGCTTTGAGGCCGACAAATGCAGAGGCTGGGATGTAGGAGAACCCACGGACAAATGCAAGTTTCCCAGCCTGGAGAGCATAGCAGCCACGGCTCTGTGGGCAAATAAAGAAGTCATTGAGAGCTGGTTTAGGGAGGTGGGGAAAGACAGCGGCTTTGTAGAGGTGAACAGAGGGATCCATGGGCTGTTGGAAACGCAAGTCTAGGATCAAGCCTAGGAATGGAAATTTGAGAGTCATTCACATAATCATCATTGTTATCATCCAATAACTACCACTTACTGTATACCTGTTATGTGCCAAGTGCCATATGAAACCATTCAGTTCTCATAACAAGCTACAGAGTGAGCAGGATTAGTTTCATTTAACAGATAAGAAAGCCGAGAGTCAGAGATATTAGGAAACTTGCCCAAGGTCAACCAGCAGGGAAGAAGCAGATCTGGGCCTGAGTATCTCCCCTAAGGCTTGTTCATCAGTCCCTTAAAGTAGAGTGAAGTTATGATAAGGGACAAGGTTCTCACTCAAGAGGCGAGAAAACACTAGCCTGCAGGACAACTGTAGCTTCCCTCTTAATTAGCTGTTAATTATCAGTTACCAGAGGCTACTGAAATGACGTCCAACATAGAAGTAACGGAATGCCCAGAAGTGCATAGGAAAATAATTCAAATGTGTCTGCAGAGTGGAAGATGGTCTGCATGGGACTTGTAACTGGCATGCTTAGGGGTTTTGTGGTCAGAATATAGGATTAAAGAGCTGTATGGAAGCAGGCAAACCAAGGTAGACTGGGTCATGAGAGCTGAGGACAGAGTTTCAAGATGATAAAAATACCAAGAGCTGTGGAAAAGAGGGAGAAGGATGGTGGAGGCTGGACCATCAGGTTTCATGATTAAAGGTCTGGTGACCTTCCTGAGAATCATTTTAGAAGACTGGTGTGAGCAGGAGGCAGAGCCTGGGGAGTCAGGGCATACAGGGCTGGGTCAGCAATTCGGCATTTTTTCATGGAAGGAGGCAGAGGGTGTAGACTAGTCTTCCAAGAGGTTTGGTGGAAAATAGAAAGAAAGAGATTGGGTTAGTGCTCCAGAGTGGGGAAGTCAAGAGGAGTTATGTTTTAGCCTGAGGAGATCTCTGAGGGTCTGTAGGCAGGTGGAAAGGGGCCAGTGACACAGTAGAGTTTGGAAATGCAAGTGAAATGCATCAGTTCCAGGAGAAGAATGTTATGGGTTAGGTAAGGGAGGTTTTTGAGAGTCTCAAAGATAACTTTGCAATTAATTCTTTAATGTATTCAGTAAATATTCATTGAAGGCCTACTGTATGCTGGGCACTCTCTAAGCATTGGGGATAAAGAAGTGAACATGGCAAAGTCCCTGCCTTCATGGGGCTTACAATCTAGTGGAGGATTTGATGGAACAGATTCAAGATATTTAAAATACAGTTTTCTTCTCTGCTTGGGTCATATTGGAACACTGATGGTAGAAGTCTCCTAGGCTTAGCTCAGCCGGCCTTCTGCCTCCAGGTAGGGTGATACCGTGCCAGGGGGGTGGACATCTTTCCCATTCTGGAAACATTTCAGGCAACAGGATTTCATATCTTCCCTCTGTTGCCAATAGCATCTCATAACCTGAAGAGAATGCTCTTGGGCCTAAGGTTTCCCACCAGGTAAGAAAGAAATATGAAATCCTGCTTGGTGTCCATTTCTCCTGGTACTCAAGGAGGGGTCACAGGGAGACAGAAATTGACGGAAGGAGGCAGTTAAGTCGTCAGCTCCCCTCACTCCGTACACTTCCTCTTGGAGGGCTCTCCTGCCTAGTCAAGGCCAATCCCCATTCCAGACCTCAGGGAGCCTGCCAGAGTTCTGTGGGGACACTGAGCTACAGTGGTCTCTCCCCTCTGACCTGATTTCTGTGAAAGCAACAACAAAATGCCTGAGATATCAGAAATATCTGTGTTTCTCTGGAGATCCTGGGTACATGATAAAACCCCATAGGTATGGGAGGCAGAATTCTGATGGCCCCAGATTCCGGCCCCCTGGTGTGCACATCCTGTATAATCCCCTTCCGTGGGAAGTGCCATGGGACTAGAGGGCATACTAGGGTATCACTCCTCTGATTAGGTTACTACTCAGTTGACCTTGAGTGAATCCGAAGGAAAATCACCTTGGGTTGCTTGACCTAATCAGGTAAACCCTTTAAAAGAAGGTGAAGCCTCAGAGTCCTGTTGGCCTCAAAGGGCCAAGCTACCATGTGGCAGAGAAGGGCAGGCAGTTGTAACTGAGGGCCTCAGCCTTAGAATCTCAAGAAACTGAACTCTTCCAACAACAATGAGCTTGAAGGAGGATGCTGAACCTTGTGTGAGATTGTGGTGTCAGCTGACACCTTGATTTCCTCCAGGTGAGATCCCAAGGAGAGAAGCCAGTGGAGCAGTGCCCAGACTGACCTACAGAGCTATGAGAACATAAGTGGGTGTTGTTTTAAGTGGCTAAGCTTGTGGTAATTTGTTATGCACCAGTAGATAACTGATACACTTGGTATGGTACAGGACACCTTATTGGCCCCTCAAACCTTAATAAGATTAAGTTTTCCAGCTATCTTCAGAGAGGACAGCCGGACTGGGGAAGACAGACAGCATAAGGCCACTAGGTTTGGGGATGGGAAGGACCCTGAATGGCGAGATAGAAGAGCTAAAGATAGGATTCAGGTTATCCCGTTTTACCCGGGATCGTCCCTGGGTGTTGGGGTTGTGTCTGTGAGGTTTTCTGGGCTAGAAGGGTGCCCCTGCTAGTCCGTGGGTGGCGGGCACCCACAGGGAGGAAACCAAGGGGATCGCTGAGCTTGTGAGAGGCAGTCACTCCAGCTGCCATGGCCAGTGAGCCAACATGGGTAAACGTTATTTGTCACTCCCATCTCAGGGGGAAAGTCTCTCTGGTCCTTTCCTATGAGGTTTTGATAAGGGAGAAAGAGTGAGAGCATCGCCACGTGAGGGGGAGAAACGACCATAGGAGGAGGACAGAGCTGGGAGAAGGTGACTAAGGGCCTTGAAGACACACCGGCCCCTTCTCACAAGTTTTCCTGGGTTCACACTGCCCACATGAGGTAACACGCCCCCACCAGCCCCACCAAGCCCTGCCCTGATTGTACAGCTCCCATTGTTGAGAACAGAGGTGGCCCAAATTATGGAGCGTGGTAGCCTGGAGGGATTCCCACTCTTGAAACACCCGCCCACCCACTCTTCTGCCCTCCATCCATCTTTTTATTAAATTCACATTTATTTTTTTTAAGATTTTATTTATTTATTTGACAGAGACACAGCGAGAGAGGGAACACAAGCAGGGGGAGTGGGAGAGGGAGAAGCAGGCTTCCCGTGGAGCAGGGAGCCCAATGTGGGGCTCGATCCCAGGACCCTGGGATCATGACCTGAGCCGAAGGCAGACACTTAAAGACTGAGCCACCCAGGTGCCCCTAAATTCACATTTACTGAGCATCTACTACGAGCCAGTCCTTGGGCTGGGTACCGGGAACACGTTGTTGATCAAACCCCAATCCCAGCCCTTATGATGATCCCAGGGTCAGGAATTTCTGCAATGCAGTGATGAGGAAGAAAGGTGAACAGGAGTAGCAGTAATTTTTTTGGTAGCACTTCTGTTTAATTTTTAATTTGTTATTATTTTAAATGTACACACAAGTAGAAAGAAGAGTGTAGTAAACTTCCAGATAACCACCACCCAGTTCCAACAATTTTTGTTAATATTATTTCATCTACAGTTCCACTTTTTTTGGATGGAGTATTTTAATACAAATTCTAGATACTGGGTATTTCACTCGTAAGTACTTCCATACAGCTCTCTGATATGAACGTTTTAAAATAACCACGGCAGCAGCAGTATCTGACCCCCAGATGCACCACCCTGACCCCTTCCCCACCGAAGCCAGTCCTACATCCTACACCTCTAAGAGTCTTGACAAGGACCTGGTATCTCAGGCCGTGACATGCTAGAGTTTCAGACTTTGGCCCTTCAGTACCCCCCAGCTGTGTATTCCTGGGCCCTGACAAAGCTTAGCTGGTGACCCCCGCCCCAGGCCTCACTGCGCTCTTCCTCCTCTCTGTTCTTGTCGCAGATTGAAATGCTAGAACACAAGTACGGGGGCCACCTCGTGTCCCGGCGCGCAGCTTGCACCATCCAAACCGCCTTCCGCCAGTACCAGCTCAGCAAGAACTTTGAGAAGATCCGCAACTCGCTCTTGGAGAGCCGCCTGCCGCGGCGGATCTCCCTGCGCAAAGTCCGGGCGCCCATGGCCGAGAGCCTGGCGGCCGAGAAGGCGCTCATGGAGGGCTACGGCCTCATGGGGCTGCCGCTGGTGCGCTCGCCCTCCCTGCCGCCCACCTTCGCGGGCACGCTCACCGAGCTGGAGGACTCCTTCACCGAGCAGGTGCAGTCCCTGGCCAAGTCCATCGACGACGCCCTCAGCACCTGGAGCCTCAAGACCATGTGCTCCCTGCAGGAGAGCGGCACTTACCAGCTCCACCAGGCCCTGCACGCGGGCGCGGGACCACCGGGCCTGGAGGCCGAGATGCGGGAGCTCGATAGTGCCCGTCCCGCGCCTGGGGAAGCGGCCGCCGAGGCCGCCGGCCTGCCCCAGGGCCACAGCAGCACCCTCATGATGGCTTTCCGGGACGTCACCGTGCAGATCGCCAACCAGAACATCTCCGTGTCCTCCGCCGCGGCTCTGTCGGTGGCCAACTGTCTGGGCGCGCAGACCGCCCAGGCCCCGGCCGAGCCCGCGGCGGGCAAAGCCGAGCAGGGCGAGGCCCCCGGGCAGGAGCCCTCGGCTGCCGCAAGCCCTGCTCAGGGGGACGCGCCCGCCGAGAACTCGGGCGCAGAGGCCGGAGCCAGCGGGGCCTGGAGCGCCCACTCGCCTGGGGCCGCCGCGGCGGTGGCGGAGGGGGCGGAGGGGGCCGCGGCGGCGGAGGAGACCGGGGAGGTGGGGCAAGGCACCGAGGCCGAGGCCGGGGACAACTCGGAGCAGCTGAGCAGCAGCAGCACGTCCACCAAGTCGGCCAAGTCGGGCTCGGAAGTGTCGGCCTCAGCCTCCAAGGAGGCCCTGCAGGCCATGATCCTGAGCCTGCCGCGTTACCACTGCGAGAACCCGGCCAGCTGCAAGTCGCCCACGCTGTCCACCGACACTCTGCGCAAACGCCTCTACCGCATCGGCCTCAACCTGTTCAACATGTGAGTGAGCACTGGCTGCGGAGCTCCGGGCAGTCCTGGGAAGATCGGTGGGAAGGGGGCGGGGCGCAGCGATTACAGGGGAGCAGGGGCCGGCTAATTTCCCACATCATCCCAGCGCCCTCCAGGGTGACATTGGTGCCGCACCTGCTCCTCCAGATGCGGTGTAGGGATGCACATTTTATTTTTAATTGTGACAAATTTATGTTCAGGATTAGGGACAACACAACACATCAAGCCCATGCTTTCACCGCTATTCCTGCTTAAGACGAAGCTAGGGCTTGAAAAGCGAGAGAATCGAAAAGAAAATGCAGTATTAAGTAAAAGACAGTACAGGTCGTATGCAGACTGAGCAGAAATCATCCAGGGAGGACACGAAGTTAGGGAAACAGCATCATCTCT
Organism: Mirounga leonina; assembly: GCF_011800145.1. NCBI lineage: Eukaryota > Metazoa > Chordata > Mammalia > Carnivora > Phocidae > Mirounga > Mirounga leonina. Next base: position 28,788,677 of record NW_023270504.1, read on the forward strand.
ATGGGATGATGTCAAGCAGAGAGAGCAAGGAGAAAATGAGGAAAGGCAAGGGAGGGTCTGGGTGGGGGAGAAAGAAGAGACTGAGCATAAGGAATACAGGTAAAAGGCAGGAGAGGGATGGGGATAAAAGGGCGAGACAAGGAAGCCTAGGTGGCGCAGAAAGAGAACAGGAGAATGAAAGCAGAAAAACAAACAAGTGCTGGGGTTCAGAGTCCCCCAGCCAGAGCCCCAGCCAGAACTGTCCTTGCAACTAGAGTGTAGACAACTGGGGGCCAGCAGGATACGCACGCCCCTCCCATAGAAATCTCATTTCCACCCTCCATTCACCCCTCCCTTCAGAGCCCTGAGCCAGAAAATTGAACATCTCTCCCACCCATGTGTCCGTTCATTTATTCACTCAACTGTTATTTATTAAATGCCAGGCGCGTTGACCACAAAGATGAGTAGGGCACATGCCCTGATCTCAAGCTTATATTCCAGGGGCTGATAGCTACTGTTCTAGGCTCACCTTACATAAAACATCTGCAAACTTCCTAACAATATCTAGAGATGGCCTTATGCCATTTTACAGAAAAGAAGCAGGCTCACACAAGGAAGGCGAGCTGCAACTCAAAACTCACGCAGATAGTAGGATCCCTCAAGACAGTGGTGCTCAAACTCTCTGTAGTGAAGGACCACTTTGGGTTTTTACCCGATAGGTTGTGGGCTGATACTTTTGTGAAATGCAATAAAAATGAATTGCTAGAAAAACAATCACATGCTTGGTTATCCTGAAAATGTCAAAGTGCTATAAAAAGTTCTAAATGTTTGCCCTCTATTTCATAGCTTAGTACTTAGCTTCTCCTGAACCAGTAAGATACAGTTCAGGGAACAGCATGGATTTGCAGGCCATACTGTGAACACATTTGCCTAAAGGTACAGCACCCACACCCACACCCAAACGTAGAGATGCAAGCGTGAGAGAGTAAATGGTGGAGAACAGGAATCTTGAGTCCACTATGGACAATGTGGTAGGAGAGCTCACCGCTGCTCCCAGTCTGGTCCTCCCTCCCAATTCCAGGGCGGGTGCTGTGTATAGACAACAGAATACAGACAGGGAGGAAGGGCCTTCGTGGCAGGCCTCACGGCCCTCAGGGAAAACAGAAAGGAACCTCTCCACCTGCTCTGGAATTCAGACCTCCCCCAACTCCTTCCTTCCGCATGCTATCTTCACTCCTATGTATGTGTTGGGGTGGGGGTTGTTCAGGAAGATGAGGCTCCTGGGAGAAGCACTTGGGATGGGGAGCCCATCTGCAGTGGAAGGAATCCTGGCATTTCGGAGGCATTCTTCCCAGAAACTTCCAGGCACTTCTATGGGTTCCATGGGCTGGAAGAAAGGGAAGAAAGAAGTCATGGATAGCCGTGGCTCACTCTCTACTCCTCCCACCTCCGCTCCCACCCCTAGAAACCCAGACAAAGGCATCCAGTTCCTGATCTCTCGAGGCTTCATCCCTGACACCCCCATTGGAGTGGCCCACTTCCTGCTCCAGCGCAAGGGTCTCAGCCGGCAGATGATCGGGGAGTTCCTGGGCAACAGCAAGAAGCAGTTCAACCGCGACGTGCTGGAGTGAGTGCCCCTCTCCCCACCCACGGCCCAGGGTCCCATAGGACACAGGGAAGGGAGCAGGACCCCTGAAGTCTTGGCCCATCACTGTATCTTGACCAGCCTCTGTTTCCCCCTCCTAAGTCCTGCAGACATTTACTGAGCGCACTCTGGGCAGGGTCCCATTGAAGGCACCAGGGGTATAGAAATGGTCAAAGGAGACAAAAGGCCTCCCTCCCTGCTTACCCTCTGGGGCAAGAGAGTGAGCCTGGAAAAGAAGAGGACTATGTCTGCACTGGGGCCATCTCTGCCTGGTGAACAGGACCTCAGCCCACCCTGTTGCTGCCATCTGCCCAGCCCCTGAGCCCCCACAGGCTGGCTTGCGCTCCACATGGGCTCAGTTTCATATTGGTGGAGGCAAACATGAGTCAGAAAAAAGGAGTTAGACTGAGGGTTTTTAGAGCAAGAAAATACTATGATTCCCTAAAGATACGTTTACCACCAAGATCAACAGATGGGGGCAGGATGAGGGGCCTGCCTTCGCCAGCGCTCAGCTCTGCTCGTGTGGAGGCGTGGCCAGGTGACCCCCTCTTCACTCACCAGCCTCGAGCCGCCGGGCACAGGGTGGCATCCTTGGGGCCACCTCTCCCCTGGCAGAGAGAGGGTGAGGCCCCATGAAGTCCGCTCCAAACCCCCTTCTTGAAGGCCGCGCCACCCCTCTCTCCACTTCCTTCTTGGGAGGTCAGCAAAAGTGTTTCTTGGGCATTCTGAGAGAACCTCTCCCTTTCGTACTTGCTCTTGGGGCAGCAAGGGCCTGCTGTAGGGGGGCAGGGAGCTCCTGCCCAAGGGTTTGGGAGCATGGGACTCATGCAGCCTGACTGGCAAGGTTGTCACGTGCCTGGAGTGGGTGCTCAGAGACCTGGCTTCTGTTTACGCAGCAGTCTTGGTGCTGCGTCTTTGGACAAGTCTCTGCCCTTGGGGCCTGCGCTTCCACGCCTGTGGACTGCAGGGGCTGGATTATGAGGGGTAGACCAGTGGTCCTCTGGAATCCCTGTCACGTTCCTAAATTCACAAGCAGTTGTCTAACTGAGTCAGAAGAGCAGGGGGGCTTGGACACATCTGAGGGACCTTGAAATGCCCCTTAGTTGACAGAACCCAGTTCCCCCCTTTTGGACAATCAGGACCCCCCTCCCCAAACTAGTGCTTAAGATGCTCTGAGTGCCTCACAGAGGAAAGTGAACTGATAAGTGTGCTTCCTTCCCCCTCCTTTCTTCTCCCTCTCCCTCGGGCTCCCCTTTCTCCTCAGCACCACCCCTGCCGGGTAGGGTGCCCTAAGAGGATGCCCTGAGGAAATGATAGAAAGAGGAGAAAGATCAAGCTTTCTCTGTCTCCTTCTGCGCCCCGACTTCCCTCCATCTGGCTCATCTCTCTGGCCTTTTCGTTTGCTTTTGTCCCCGTTTTACTCCTCCGTCTCCGTCTCCATAGGAGGGTGAGTGGGGGCGCTGCACCTCCTCACTTCCTTCTCCCCAGCTCCCTGGCTCCCTGTGCCCCTGGGGGACCCTGCTTTGTCTCTCTGCTCTGGGGGCTGCCTGCTTCACTCACAGGCCCTGACTGACTATCGTCTCTTCTGCCCTCCCCAGTCCCCGTGTGGCCTGGCCCTGAACTTCTGACCCGCTAGGCCCGCAGGGACCCGGCGCGCTGGGAACACAGGGTTTGCTGCCAGCCCGGTGGTGCCAGTGCCGAGCAGCACGATGCAAACTAACTGCCGTCCTCCCCGGGGAGACTGAGTGTGTGGGCTGAGACAGGGAGGGGCGCCGGCTGGGGACCGGGCTGGCAGCTGAGGCGGGGAGCAGGCTAGGGATGAGGGGCAGCGTGCTGGCAAGAGAGAGCTGTGCCTGAGAGGGCCCGCTCGGAACCCTGGCTCTGCTCGTCTGGTGCTGGGAGGCCTCCTCCGGGCCTCAGTTTCCTCACTTGGAAAGCGAGAGGGTAGGGCTGTGCCATCTCCAGGGTCCCTTCAACTCCTGTGAATCTATCATCTTACCCATTCCTCGGTGTCTCTGTAGCACACTGGGATGGTGCAGTTTGCCCTAAACGTCAAGGCCATGCTTTGTCATGCCACCGGGGCATCCTGGAGCAGCCCGCGCGCTCCAGAGCAGTGAGCTCACCATTCCTTCCACAAACATGGAGTGCCTGCTCTGGGCTGGGAACGGCGCTGCGCTGGGCATGGGTGCCAATGCGGGATGGGAGCAGGGAGGAGGAGGCGTGGCTCGTGGCCTCAGGGGAATTTACCGACCTGGGTGAGCGGAGGAGTGTGGAAAGCGAGACAAGGGGCCAAGGAACCTCCCTCAGGCCTTGGGGTGTCGGGAGAGTGGAGTGCAGAGCTGAGCCCCCATCTACCCCATGGGCGCCTGGACCCCTTGTGGTTTATTGTGCGGCGTGCAGGCCCTGGGCGCCGAGGCCCCAGCACACCCAGCCTCTGCACGGAACAGAAGGGGCTCCTCTTGTTTCTCCTCCACAGAAAGGAGCCCTCTTCACCCAAGTCCGCGTGGCCTCCTGCCTGGCTTGTCTCCCGTGGGCTGCCAGCAGGAGATGGAGAGCCGGGAAGGGGCAGGCACTCACAGGGGAGCCGGACGCTGGCGTTCTGGCGGGGGGGGCGGTTCCCTGCCAGTCAAGCCAGCTATCCTGCAACCTCTCAGCATCTGCTGCCTCTTCCTTACGCCCACCAGAGAAAACACACAATAACAAAGCCACCGGTGCCATTTTGCCCGGGCGGAAAAGGCTTCATTGGGATTCTGAACAGCTTCCCTGCCCCCGCTTGGTGACATTCAGCATGTCGCGTCCGTTCTGTACAAAGCTGCTTGCTGAATAAAAGGACATAAATCACCCATCCCCTTGGAGACTGAGACAGCCCCAGCCGCAGCACTCTCCAAGATGCAGCCAGGCAGGAAGGGGAGAGGGTGGAAGCCTCTAGGAGGGGACAGGGCGGAACCCCCACCACTACCACCGGCGGGCCTGTGGAGAAAAGGAAGAGAGAAGGGGCCGAGCAGAATCCTGCTCAGCTGCTGGCCTACAGCTGAGCACCATAGATGCCGCAACATCGCCAACCGAATCGGGCCCTTGGTGCTCCTGGAAGCTGATCTCTTCTGCCCTTAGTGCCCTGATTCCATAGCAGATCCGTTCCAAGAAGGAATGTCTTTAATCAGCGTGTATCGAATAATAATAGAAGGCACCCTGAGCTCGAAAGGCCACGTCCATTCCACTGTTTACCTGGGAAGGGCTTGGTTTTTATAAAGGAGAAACCAGCTTGCTTCCTCACTTGTCAAATGGGGACAAAAGGAACATCATACAAATATTAAAATGCATGTAAAGTGCTTACGTCAGTGACTGAGGCTTAGTCAGTTCTTTACAAATATTAGCTATTTCTATTATTATCTTTCTCACTTGAAAGTGCAGGACATCAGACGCCTCCCCACCCCGGCCCCGGCCCGGTGAGCAATCTGTCAGACACCTCAGGTCTGGTTTGCGATCAGGTCCACTCCCCAGACAGCAAGAACTTGCTGGAGCTTGCCGGGGAAGGGAGAGGCGCTCATTGGGGGACCATCCTGCACTCTGAGGAAATCCTCTCTGGTGCTGATGGGGGAAGGGACGTGGAGGCCTGGCCGGAGGAGCTCCAGACATCAGCGGGGGTTAGGATCTTTGGGCGCTGGAAGCTTCTCCCTCTCAGTTTTCACATGGCTGGGAAATTTGGCTCTGCTCTATTTCCCTTCTGAAATGTTCGCCTCAGCAGTTTGAAGGCCAGGGGATGGGGAAACGTTCCCTGCTGGCTGCGAGCAGACTCTTTTCTGGCCTGGGTGATCTTTTCTGAGGGGAGTCACATACCCAGGAAGGGCAGGGGTATCTGTCATATCCGTGGAAGTGCACAGAGGGCAGGTTTTGGGTTGAGTTGCCGGAAGAGTTTCCTGGGTGTTCCTTCTCTCGCTGTGTCTACTCCGTTTTTTGTTCAATATTAGAGTTTGACATTTTAGTCAGATCGCATTATTTCACTTCTTTGGAAATGTGTCGGCCAGAGTGTAACAGATTTGTTCTTCTTAGGGGACATTCAGAAATGAAGACAGATTGCCTGTCCAACTCAACAGGCTGGGAGGGCTAGCCTTTCATGGCTAGGAAGAAGTTATTTGAGAATGTCCTGCCCGTTGTGCCGTGTGTAACCTGAGAACGGTTACTTCATTTCTGGGGAATTCCACCAGGAAGGAGAGAACAGGCTGGGGCCCATGCAGACCCTTATAGGTCTGGAGGAGGGTGGAAAGAGGCCCGGGGCAGGCAGGGATAGACTCTGCGCTTATTCCCACTGCTTTGAAAACTTGACCCAGCCACCACCCAGCGGGATAGAGGGAGGGGGTCTCTTCTTTTTTTCTTTTTAATTTAATTTAAATTCAGTTCATTAACATATAATGTATTATTAGTTTTGGAGGTAGAGTTCAGTGATTCATCAACTGCATATAACACCCAGTGCTCATTACATCACGTGCCCTCCTTAATGCCCATCCCCCAGTTACCCCATCCCCCTACCCCCTTCCCCTCCAGCAACCCTCAGTTTGTTTCCTGAGATTAAGAGTCTCTTATGGCTTGTCTCCCTCTCTGGTTTCATCTTGTTTCATTTTTTCCTCCCTTCCTCAATGATCCTCTGTTTTGTTTCTTAAATTCCACATATGAGTGAAATCATATGATATTGTCTTTCTCCGATTGACTTATTTCGCTTAGCATAATACCCTCTAGTTCTATCCATGTCGTTGCAAATGGCAAGATTTCATTTTTTTGATGGCTGCGTAATATCCCATTGTATATATATATCACATCTTCTTTATTCATTCATCTGTTGATGGACATCTGGGCTCTTTCCATAGTTTGGCTATTGTGGACATTGTTGCTATAAACATTGGGGTGCACGTGCCCCTTCGGATCCCTACATTTGTATCTTTGGGGTAAATACTCAGTAGTGCAACTGCTGGGTAGTAGGGTAGCTCTATTTTCAACTTTTTGAGGAACCTCCATGCTGTTTTCCAGAGAGGCTGCACCAACTTGCATTCCTACCAACAGTGTAGGAGCGTTCCCTATTCTCTGCATCCTCGCCAACATTTGTTGTTCACTGCATCCTCGCCAACATTTGTTGTTCCCTGTCTTGTTAATTTTTGCTCTTCTGACTGGTATAAGGTGGTATCTCATTGTGGTTTTGATTTGGATTTCCCTGATGCCGAGTGATGTTGAGCATTTTTTCATGTGTCTGTTGGCCATTTGGATGTCTTCTTTGGAGAAAGGTCTGTTCATGTCTTCTGTCCATTTCTTGATTGGATTGTTTGATCTTTGAGTTTGATTGAGTTCTTTATAGATTTTGGATACTAGCCCTTTATCAATATGTTATTTGTGAATATCTTCTCCCATTCTGTTGGTTGTCTTTTGGTTTTGTTGACTTTTTCCTTTGCTGTGCAAAAGCTTTTTATCTTGATGAAGTCCCAATAGTTCATTTATGCCTTTGTTTCCCTTGCCTTGGAGACATGTCTAGCAAGAAGTTCTTGCAGCCGAGGTCCAAGAGGTTGCTGCCTGTGTTCTTCTCAAGGATTTTGATGGATTCCTGTCTCACATTTAGGTCTTTCACCCATTTTGAGTCTATTTTTGTGTGTGGTGTAAGGAAATCGTTCAGTTTCATTCTTCTGCATGTGGCTGTCCAATTTTCCCAACACCATTTGTTGAAGAGACTATCTTTTTTTCCATTGGATATTCTTTCCTGCTTTGTGGAAGATTAGTTCACCATAGAGTTGAGGGTCCATTTCTGGGCTCTCTATTCTGTTCCATTGATCTGTGTGTCTGTTTTTGTGCCAGTACCATGCTGTCTTGATGATGACAGCTTTGTAATAGAGCTGGAAGTCCGGAATTGTGATGCCGCCAGCGTTGCTTTTCTTTTTCAACATTCCTTTGGCTATTCAAGGTCTTTTCTGGTTTCATAGATTTTAGGATTATTTGTTCCAGCTCTGTGGGAGGGGATCTCTTCTAAAAGTGAAGTCTTTAAGTTTATGGCCTTGACCCCTCGCCTCTCCAGTGCTCTTTCCCCTGACCCCCCACCCCCGCCATCACACACATACACACACACTGACAGACAAGAGATTTTCCTTAACCATAAAGAGTTATGAACGTTTTGTACCCACTTACTCCTGTGTGTAGAGATCTTTGGACCCTAAGTGTGGGGTGAACAAGTCCAGAGTTGAGGCTCCCTTTGGCTTGGTCACATTAGTATATAAATTGGACTTTCACACAAAGCCCTACCACCCAGTCCCCTCCTGATACCTTGGGCCCTAGTTCGGGAGGGCTCTCTCAATCCTGTGTGGTACTCAGGGGTGGCTTCCAGTGGCCACTCCTCGAAGTGGGATTTCTAGGGAGTAGGCTTCTAGGGAAGGGGCTTCCTGGGAGTTCCACGCCCCTGAGGTTTGTAGGAGGGCCAGCTGTGAGTGAGGAGGCTGTGAGACATAACAGTGACAGCTCACATATATCAAGCATTCGCTGTGCGCCAGCAGGCAGTGTGCCAAGACCCATACGTGCAAAATCTCATTCCGTCTCCGCAGCAGCTCTGTGAGGTGAGTGCTATTAATCTGTGCCAAATGAAGGACCTGAGGAGCAGAGAGAGTCGGTAGCTTGCCCACAGTCACAGAGCTAACCAGTGGCTGAGATCTGAGGGCAGGCAGAACGGGTCTACAACCGGAGCCCATAACCTGACGCCATCCCACCTCTCTGCCTCATCTCAAGGGAAGTGTGGTCCAAATGCCTAGTAATTTTAGTCAGACCCCAGTTGCGAACTGTGGTGCTGGAAGACCCCTTACACGGCCTGCTTGTCCAGCCCTCTCACCCAGGCAGAAAGTGAGGCCCGGAGAGAAGAAATGACTAGTCCCCTTGGCCAGGGGCAAATTGAATGAAATCAGGTACTCTTCCATCCCTGGACCCACCTTTTTTTGCTCTGCTCATCCAAGAAGAAAGCAAAACTAAGAAACTGATTCATACCTCTCAAGAGGTCTGAGCTAGATCCCGTTTCCTCTCTCCCTGATAGATGGATATTTTAAAGAGTTAATGGATAAACATCTAGAGGTGTAATTTCAGGCAGAATTAACTGCTGATGATGGTAAGGGTCTTAATACCTATGCTAGAAGGAACTTCAAATTCACTTACTCACTTGGAATGTCAACTCAGCCTTGGTCTCCAGGTACATAATGAAAACCATCATCCATGAAGCTCTGTTATATAGCTTTACATACATTGTCTCTTTTAAAACTCAGAACCACCTGCCCACTAGATGGGAGAGGTGTCAGCTCCACTCTATAGGTGGAAAAGTGAGGCGTGGAGAGTCGAGGTGACCTGAACTGAAAGGCTCAATGATGGAAACAAGATTCAGCCTCGAGGGTGTCTGACACCAAAGGCCTGACTTCTCATTCTGCGCGCTCTTAATGCCCTGGAGCAGTGGTTCTCAAAGTGTGGTCCCCGGAACAGCAACAGCATCACTTGGAAAGTTGTTTGCGATATCAATTCTCAGATTCCACCCCAGGCCCACTGAGTCAGAACCCTGGCGGCAGCAATGGTGGGTTCACAAGCCAGCCAGGTGGTTCGGATGCATACTCAAGTTTGAGAACCCCTGGCAAGCAGGGATGCTGCCAGGCCCAGGCATCCACACTGACTTCGAATTCGTTTGGGTAGTTTAAACTTAGTTCTTTTGGTTCCTGAGTCCCCAAGGTGTGACCAGCAGCCATCCCTTCTGAGGCCCTCCCAGACGAGATTGTCTTTGTCCCCTTGTCGTCACCAGGAATGCTGGCCGGTCCTCTTGCGTCAGCTTCCCTCTGCTCTATTTTCTGAGCCACATCGCACTTTTCCAAAAAGCCTTGACCTTTGTTGGGCATGTTATGAGTTCTGCCTAACAAAAATAACTCTCTGGCGGATGGGGATATTTTTAATTGAATTGTATGAGCCAAGAACTGCAGAAATAAAACCAAGGTTCCTACATCCCGTGGCAGTGGGCGGTTTCATTTTCCATCCTAATCCTGGAGCCTGGGCTTAGTCCCCGCCTCGGGCACCAGGGCCCCCCCTGCCGTCTGCAGCACTGCGCTCGCACCTCTTCTGAGCTCAGCCTGCACCTCACCTTCCAGATCTTTGCTGTCTCTTCTGGCCAATTAAAAATTCCTGCTGCTATCATTACCTATTTTCAGCTCCCAGTCAGTTCCTTTGTCTGCCAGACGCTGTCTTGCTATCGTAAAAGAAAAAAAAGTTGAGATGACGAAATTCATTTTGATCAGAGTTGTGTACGACGCTTCATTTCCCTGCAACACAAACTGCTTCCACGCACAGCTCAGTATTAACAATTTTATGCAAGGTTGTACCTGTTTGTACAGATGCAGGGAACATCTGTGCTTCTGCTCTCCCAGCCTCTGTGAGGTGCTTGCACAGGAAAGAGAGGGAGGGAGGCCTGAGCAGAAGCTACAGCTCTTGTGATTCACTCACTCGCCCATCAGCGGCACCTCCCTGGGCAGGTGCAGATAGGCTCGGCTGGATGCGGCTTAATGGGCACCAGCCTGCCCTGGTTCTCATCACTCAGTCGCTTGCGCATGCGGCTGAAGGAAGTGGGAAACCTGTGTCCGCCACCCTGCCTCACTGCCTACGGGCTGGCATCCACGGGGCTGTTTCCTAGGCAGCTCTGTCCCGTCTCAGGGGCAGCTCCAGATGATCTTGGCAAAGCAGGCCCAGCAATCCTGAGCCACCGGGCAGAGCTCCCAGAGGCTCAGGCCACTGGGCTCCCTCCCTAGCTGAGCACATGCTCCAGGTCCCATTCATTCGCCCAGCTGGTCTCTCACGCATTCATTCATCCCAGAAACAGTTATTGAATTCATATACACGCCAGGCATGCAGAGAGTAACAGAACGGCCTCTGCTGGAAGGAGTGCAGAGCCGGGTGGGAAGACAGTCAGGTAGATGTTAATGGCACAGGGGACACCTACAGCAGTAGACAGAGGCGTGTTCGGGAGGCTGTGGCGGTCCAGGAGGACTCCTGGAGAGGTGGCTAGCTCACCAGGGACCTTGAGGTTGGGGTTGGGGGGCAGGAAGAAAGAACAGCATGTGCAGAAGTGTCAGGCTCGAGAGCCAGACTGCAGGAGGGGGAGCCAGTAAGTGGAAGGGGCAGGAGAAGCTGGGCCACTAGCAGGGCCCTGCTTGCTTGGCCCAGAAACTTGGGCTTCAGGCTAGGGATGTGGGAAGCCTTGGAAAAAATAGAAGCAGAAAAGTGAGTGACAGGACCAAATGGGTGTCCTAGAAGGATTGTTCTGGAACATGACTTGCGGACAGCGAGGCTGGTTAGGAGGCCATCAGAGTCACAGTCCTGAAGAAATGTGAGAAATGTGGAGACCCTTAGCCTTGGCAGTGGCCATGGGAGGGAGAAGCAGGCGGGGCCCGGAGGCGTGGCCAGGCGGCGGAGCGGGGGAGGGTTGCGGGTCCAGGGAACAGCCTCCAGAGCCACTGAGAATTCGGAACACTCAGTCTTAGCATATGAGTATGCTTGTGCTTCAAGCTCTCTAGGGTAATTTGTGAAATTACACCAAATAAACGTGTGTCTATTTTCAGTTTGGGAAGGGAGATGCTGGGGTCAGGGACATTTCATCTGAAGAATCCCTCAAACCAGTATTGTCAAATATTTACCGAGAACAAGTTGAAATACTAAACACCCGCTGAAACATGACATGTGTGCAGGCTGACTTCCCTGCACGAGATGCTAGCACCACCCATGGTCTTGTGAGTATGCCCAGGCCAGCTCTGCCTGCCATTCACACCAGAGCACCCAGATGAGTTCAACAGCCTCAACTCAGAAGTGCGTTGGTCAACTTCCAATCAAACGCGGAGTTGATGGTTTACTTGCCCCCTCTGGACTCAGCAACATTGTCTTTTATTAACAATACAGATCAACCAAAAAGGAAAATAACTAGTTAGTGACAAATAATAAAATGAAAAGGGTCAATTCATCGCAAGAGATACACACCCATGAGTCGTGCAGGGAGCATTCAGAGCCGTGGCGAAGGGGAAGGCAACCTACACAGAGGTTGTTAAGAGAGGGAAGGGAGCATGCTCTCTCTCTCTCTCAAATAAATAAATAAAAATATTAAAAAAAAAAAAAAAGGGGACGCCTGGGTGGCTCAGTTGGTCAGGAGAGGGAAGGGAGGCTAGGGGCCCGGCTCTAAGTTGGAGGCCAGGGGAAGGAGGCTCTGGATGGAGGAGGGGCACCCTCAGAGACCAAAGAGTCAACCTAGGGGAGGGTGGTGTGAGGAGAGCAGGAGAGAGGAGTGTTTCGAGAAGGGAATGATTAACCATTTTCATGCTGCCAAGAGGCTGGTGGGATGAAAAGTCATTGCCATTGGACTTGGCAACGTGGCATCCAGCGTGGCCTTGACAATAGAAGTTTTAATGGAATGCTGGGGGTAGACACTTGGCAGGAGCGGGATGAAAAGTGAATGGGATTGAGCAAGTGCAGACAGCATGTGTAGGGACACCTTCTAGAATTTTGGCTCCAAAGAAGAGTAGAGAAAAGGGGTAGTGACTAGAGGCAAAGAAGAGTCAAGGCAGGGTCCTAATTTGTGAAATAGGGAAGGCAAGACTTTGGGTGCTAAGGAGGATGATTTAGTAGACACTAAGGTGGTACTACAGGAAAGACCATCTCAGACTGAATGTGTCCCAACCCACAGTCTCAATCTCTCCTCCTGCATATGTGTCCACCCATCATGGACTCCACTTAAAAATTAGCACCACCAGCCCTCAGGTGCTCAAGCCAGAGCTCTGAGACTCACCATTGATTCTTCTTTTCCTCACTTCCCACCTTCCTTCCATCACCCACTCCCATCAGTTCTTCCTCTAGGAAGATCTCTGATCGTCCATTCCCTTGGCCTCCACCTTGACCCCAGCATCATCAGCTGTTACTTGGACCTTGGCAGTAGCATCCTCACCCCTGCTTCATTCTTGTTCCCTGCCCTCCCTTTTCCACTCCTTCTCCCCCAAAAGCCAGAGAAATCCTCATAAAACCAACTGACTCATATCACTCCTCTGATCATGTCCTTCTATTGTCTCCGGCTGCATTCAGGAGAAATTTCGAAATCCTCTCGTGACTCACAGAGCTCAGACTGGTCAAGCCCCTGTCCACCTCCCCAGCCCCACAGCCTCCCACTCTCCATTCTCCCCCTTACTCCTGCAATGCAGCCTCACTGACCCTTTCTAGGTTCTTGCAAGTTCTTTCCTACCAAGGGCCTTGGCATATCTTTCCCTCCATTGCCTGAAAGCTCTCCCCCACCCCTCTCCCCCACCCCTCCCCTTCCCTTGGTCAGCTCCTATGCATCTTTCAGGTCTCAGCTCAATGTCACGTCCCCAAAGGGGCCTTTCCAACCATCCCAATATGAAATATGGAATACATCCTTTATCCTCTCATGGAAGCCTGTCCTTTGCCTGCATAGGATTCGAAACAATTACAATGAAATAATAATTTTTGACTCTGGGTATCACATTTGTCTCTCAGCAAGACAGGGTCTGTGTCTGTGTTGTTTGACACTTATTCCAAATAGGGGAGAAAGAAAAAAGTCCCCACCAGGGGTCAGAGAAAGCACCAGAGAGGAGAAGGGGGAGATCGAGGATTGGTCCCTGTTGTGGGTTCTGTGTGCCCAGGTCAGCTCTGAAACTGAGAGATGGCCACGCAGCTTCTGTGTTGCCTGCTGACAGTGAAGGGGCTCCTGGCACATGACTGTGACTGTGCCCAGTTGTCCCCCCTTCAGACCCCCCACAGGCTCCCGCCAGGCATCTGGATAAGACAGCAATCCCCAGGGAGAGACACATTAGCACAGTCCCCGGAGAGGGGAAGGAGGCAGTGGGCTTGCCCAGCCCAGGAGATGCCAGCAGGAAATGTGATGTGTGCAGCCCCCACCCCCAACTCCGCCCCAAGGACTGGCCCTTTCGTGAGCTTGTTTCTTTTTATGCAATAAAAAAATAACAGGATGATGGTTAACATCACACAGGATGGAGAGAGAAGATGAAGTCTGGGCGCACTCAAGTGAAGCCTAAGAACAGTTCTTAGTAAATGTGAGCACAGAGGGCACGACCCCCACTGGGGTTGGACCCCTGTTGGAGTGGAGAGGGCCCCGCTGGGGGGAGAGGCCTCACCAGAGCAGGAAGCATGGGGCAAGCCCCTTTGCAGTCTCAGTTTTGCCTTCTGCAAAACGGGGAGATTATATGCCTGACAAGACCCCCCGGAAACGTGTGATGTTTTTGACCTTAAAGATGATCAAAGAGGAAAGACAGCCATGGGCTGTCCTGGGTGGAGGCGGCAGGATGGATTTGGAAAACTGTCAAACAATCTGCTCCCCACAAGGATTCCGGGGTGGCAAAGAAGGATGGGGAGGGGGCGATTTTATGGTAGACCCAGCAAATAAGAGAAGCCGTGGGAGAGAAGAGGAGAGGGAGAAGAGTTCGCCGTGCAGGTTGAGCTGGCCCTTCAGGAGAGGAAAAAGCGTCAGGCTGAGAGGAGGGGCATGGGTTTGGGTGACTGCAGGATGGCCGAGGCCCCTGAGGTGAGGGTCCACAGGGGCAGGCTTGTCAGGAGAGAGCACAGCCTCGGCCTGGCCAGCTGCCCCGGGAGGCACAGGCCCCACCAGGAAGGCACCATGTGGTCCCCTGGGGTGAGGGAGAGAAGCAGCCAGTCATTGCCGACTGTTTTCCAAAGCCAGCCAGGAATGATGCTGTGGTCTCCTGCTGCCTATGGGCCCTCTCTGCTTCCAGGTCCTTCTCAGACACTGGGGGGCAGTCCTGACAGGTCCCCTGGCCCAGACCCCAGCTCTCCAGAGAGGAAGGCATTTGGCTTCTTGGGGATAGTAATGCCCTACCACCACCAAACACAGCTTCTTTCCTTCATCCGGGGGTCTGGCAGAACACATTGAGATTCCCCCCGCCCCGGGATCTGAGAGCCCCAGGACACTGATGCCCCATGGTAGCAACCTCAGGGAGTCAGGAGGGAAATAAGCACACGTGTGTGTGTGTGTGTGTGTGTGTGTGTGAAGGGGGCACTGCATCTGTCTCCACCTCTCCCATCCCTCCCTCACTGCTCCCCCTGCAAAAGCAGCCCCTGACAGCCTGAAGGGGCACCTGCATGCTCCCAGGAGCTGCTGCCTGGTGGCCCGTGAGTTGCTGGATTCACATTTGTCTAAAAGCCTCCACATGGGCTGGACCCCCTCCTGCCCTGGCGCTCAGCTCAGCCATTGGTCTTCAGGTTTTAAGGATCGCCTAGAGAGTTTGTGGAAAATGCTGATGGCCAGGCCTCGCCTCCACGTATTCTAGTCAGTAGATCTGGGATGGGGCTCAGGCATCTGCATTTTACCGGACCGTCTCACAACTCTTACAAGGGGCCCTCGAGGATGTGGGGTGTAGACGTGCCCCGCCCCACGGCCCAGGCGACCTGTCGCAAAGCCCTCCCCCCGGCCCTCTCTCCTCCCCAAGGCCCGTGACTGATTTACTCAGTGCTCCCCAGTCTGCAGGCTGGCATTTCCACCTGGCTGCGTCTCAGGCTCTCTCATTACTGGAGCTTTCGGCCGAAGCCCCGAGCGAGCCAGGGAGCGGGCTGTGCGTCACCTGAGTGAAGGCCTGGAAACTAGGCCATCGTGCTTGGCCAAGCAGATCCCACTTTCTCCCAGCTGCTGCACTGCCTCCTTCGGCTGCCCCCCCTCCCCCCGCCACCATGGTGCCTGGGGCCTCGGGCGCCCACCCCCTCAGAGCACTGGGGCAGAAGGCACAGCAGAGGCTCTGGGAGCGCCACTTCGGAGGGACGCAGGGGCCCCGTAGCGGTGGGCTGGACAGACTGATGGGGCAAGTCCTGGGCAGCAGCTGGACGCCCGGCCGGGGCACCAAGGGCCAGCCTGGGGCCCTCTGCCCTCCCCCATGGCCTTGACATGTCAGGTGGGGGCGGCGATGAGCAGGTGCCGCCCCAGTCCAGTCCGTGGTGTTTTCCTCCACCTCCATGTCCTGTCTTTTTCCACCCCTCCTTCGCCACTCTCTTCTCTGTCTGTCTGTCTCTTTCTCTTTCCCTGTCTCTCCCCTGTCTCTGTCTGTCTCTTGTTCTCTGTCTCCATCTCTCCCCCGTTTTGTGGGTCTTTCTCTCTTCTCCCGTTCACCTCCTTGCCTCTCTTTTTCTGTCTTGCCTTCTCTGTCCTTGTCCTCTCTTTCTCACCTGACTCTGTATCCTCTGCGTCTCTCACTGTCTCCATGCCGGTCCCCTCCCTGTCTTTGCCTCCCTGGCTCTAGCTCCTGGTCCCCTCGCTGCAGGACCACAGCGGTTCACCTCCTCTGACCGGCCTCGCTGTCTGGGTCAGTCATGCACGATTCATAACTCCTGACTGGGCTGGGCTAGGGGACACGTGGATGTGGGCCCCATGATGTGGCTCTCAGGGCTCACCTGCCAGTTGGGGAGGGCCTAGGGAGGAGGTGACACGCTGCTGGGAAATCAGAGTGGCCTCTCCCCAGGCTGGACCCGGAAGCTGCTACCACCAGTTGCCGTCTCAAATGGCCAGACACTGAAATTCCAGTTGTCATCCTCGGGCCACATTCTTGCCTCGGCCTCCCCCAGCGCCACCCTCTCACTCACTAGCCAGGCAGACAAGCCTGCCAGAAGGCTGGGTGTGACCAAGCCATGGATGGGCTCCCAGCCCAGAGATGGCCATCTCCCCTGTCCTTGCGAGCCAAGGACGGCTCCCAGCCTCCCCTTCCTAGAAGTCTCAGTGGTGCCCTCTCCTCCCTGTTCCCCCTGGAAGGAATGGGGGAGGGAGAGCCCACAGGCCACCAGGCCCCTGACCATGGCTGTGTGGGTGTCTCCCCTTGCTTTCTCCTAAAAATTGACATCACAGCCAAGGTTGTGTCTGGATCTCTGAGTCTCCTAGGTGGTGGGCCCTGCACAGGAACCGATTGTGTGGAGGAAGTGGGTCCTGTCCAGGGCTCGTCCCTCTGCTCACGCGGTTACTGGGCAAATGTTGCCTGAGTCCTCCAGGGTGCTGGGCCTTGAGCCACACGCTGGGCTCGAGCCTGGAGCTCACCTCACCTTTTTGGGCAGGGAAGCGGGCAGCGACCAGGCCTCAGCTGCCCGGGGTTGTGACCCTGTGGCAGCAATGGCCAGGGCTGTGGAGGCAGAGGGGCTGCTCTCCGCAGCGGGCACCATGAGACTGGCTACAAAAGGACCAGGAGAGAGGAGACCGGGTGACAGCACAGGTGCAGAAAGGGGGGAAATCAGCGCCGAGAGGCTGTCGGCACGTGTGAGCTTCTGCAGTTCTCAGCCACTCAGGGCTGCTGCTTGGCCAGGTCTGCGCTCCTGCCCACTGCTCGCGCCCTAGGGCCCAGAGGAGGGTGAGGCAGCGGGAGGTAGGGGCTGGGAGGGGCCTGGCCCCAGAGCCCATGGCAAGAAGGGGCCCCAGGAGCAGGTCAGGCTAGAGGAATGACACTGCCACCTGCAGGTCACTGGAATGTGTCCCCGACCTCGCCCCACTCACTGAAGGGGGACATTCAGATGCAGACTCTCCAGGGCTAGAGGTGACATTTCAGAGGCAGAGGGGCCCTTGGGGAGCAGGACTCTGGCCTCGTTCCTTCTCAGAGAGAGAAACTGAGGCTCTAAAAGATGAGTCTTGACTGAAAATCACAAAAATGCAGTGGTAGGCCCAGGCTCAGAATCGCGCCGTGTTTCTCACACAGTGCCCTTCCATGTGAAGCTGATTTGTCATTTACTTTTCAGAGGCCACAGCTTCCCTGAGAGCTCAGGGCTCCTGGGCTGCAAGGGAGATTAGGATGAGCCCGCTCCTCTCCCATCCTGCCTGAGGCAGAACCGAGGGCTGGTACCAGAGAAGCTTTCAGGCACCGGGAAACCCAAGTGGGAACGAGAAACTAGGGAGACAGACAGACTCCTACCACGGGCAGAAGAGTGTAGCGTTCTCATTCTTATGTCAAGCCTTTGTCTGACTCTGAGACCCTCTGAGGCTGAGAGGAAAGGACCTGGGCTCTGGAGGCGGAAGATCAGCCATCCTCCGGCTGTGCAGCCCTGGACAGCCCCCCGGCCTCTCTGGGCCTCAGGTTCTTAGTTGTGCAGTGGAGACGTCAGTTAGCCATCTGCCTCACAGGGCTATTGCCTTAGAGGAAGGACACTGTGAGGGAGGGCCCTCTGGGGTTATTCAAGGGAGAGCCCCGGGGGTGATTTGGCCTAGGAGGCCCAAGTTAGTCCCCTCCTGGGTGGTCACAGGGACCCAAGTCCCCCCCCCCATCCACCAGGGCAGGCAGCCCACGGCGGGAGGGAGGGTGCACCTTGCACCCTACTCCTCAGCTGTGTCGGGTTGAGGGAGGTTTAGGGGCCAACCTCTCCTCAAGACCCCTCCGCCTCACCTGCCCCCAGCTGCGTGGTGGACGAGATGGACTTCTCCAGCATGGAGCTGGACGAGGCCCTGCGGAAGTTCCAGGCGCACATCCGCGTGCAGGGGGAGGCCCAGAAGGTGGAGCGGCTCATAGAGGCCTTCAGGTAGGACCCCCTTCTGTAGCACCCCCTCCCCTCACCCAGCCCTCAAAACACACGCCTGGGGCACGGGGGACCGGAGATGCTGGGGCGGGGGGTCAGCCCGGGGCTGGGGAGAAGCCCTCCTGGTGGGGCAGCAGGGGTGGTAGGCTGGGTGGAAAGGAAGGAAGGGAAGAAAAGGGACAGGAGCCCTGGTGCTCGCTAAGATGGAGCAGCGCTGGGCCCTCCAAGTGGACTGCAGGCATCTCCCTCATCCCTCATCCAAGCAAGGTGACGGGCTCCATGGCTGTGTGGCACCTTCCCTGTCCCCTCAGCCGGGAAGAGGACCAGGCTACAGGGCACACAGCCATCATTAGGGACCCGATGCCCTCGGAGAGCCAGCATATGGGCCCCGACAGCCCCCGATCTCTGGAGCTCAGGGAGGGGAGAGAGGGCCTCACGTGGCACCCCTCTCTGTGTCCCCACCACAGCCAGCGCTACTGCATGTGTAACCCCGAGGTGGTACAACAATTCCACAACCCCGACACCATCTTCATCCTCGCCTTTGCCATCATCCTCCTCAACACCGACATGTACAGCCCCAACATCAAGCCTGACCGCAAGATGATGCTGGAGGACTTTATCCGAAACCTGCGAGGTGAGGAGGAGGGGGGAGGAGGGGCGAGGCCAGGGCTTGGGCGCCATTCTGTTCAGCGTTAATTCTGGGCTGCCAAGGGTGCGGGACGCTGCTGTCTGGTCCTGGTCACGCACAGCAGTCTGGGAAAGCTGCTTGCGTGCCAGGCATCTGGGCAGTTTCCTGGAGCCATTACCACTCCCCTAGACGTCGAGCCGTAGCCCTTGCCCTCCCCGGAATGTCCTCCATGGGTTGACCTCTAGGTGCGGGCGCCACGGCTGGTGCCAAGGTGTACCAGCCCTTCCCACTGCACGACGTCTGGAGGCGTTTAGGTCTTGGGTCCATTTATGTCAGCCTTGCAGACAACGCCTTGGCACCGACCAGCCAAGTCCTTTCCTAAAGGACATAGTGCAGCCCCTGGCAGGGCTCAGAACAAAGGTGGCAGGATGGGATATGCGCTCAACAGGGTTCTTTTCTTTCCTAGCATTTAAGAAATCGAAGCTATACATGCACATAATTTAATAAAGTCAAATAATTCTACAAGGCTTACTCCAAAAAAAGTTCATCCCTGCCCCCGTCACCACTCTCCTTCCTCAGAGGCAACCACTCTCAACTTTGTTTTGCTGTTTCTTGTGTTTCTTCTCTAGCACTAAACAACATGCTTTGGCTGCTTTTCTTACGCATTTTTTCTAGTTAGTATAAAATCCAATTGTAAGGCGTATAAATCTGAGAGCTTGATGAATGCTTATGTTCATATACACGTGTGTGATCATGGTGGTAACTAGACGTATTTCCCAGTGTGTAAAAACCACTCCGTTGTACACCTGAAACTAACAGGATGTTAGACCCATTCAGTACCCCTGCCCGAGGGCCAGCTCTTCTGACCTGCCATCCCCACTGACGAGTTGTGCCAGTTCTTGAACTTCATATGGGTGGGATTAAATAGTACACACACTTCGGTTTCTTTTATACACTGTGACTTGTTCATTTTTTTAATTTTAAGTATTATTTACTTCTGTCTCAATCCGTTCAGGCTGCCGTAACAAAATACCACAGCTGGGTAGCTTCTAAACAACAGACATTTATTTCACACAGCTCGGCCGACTAGGCCGCCCAACGTCAAGGCCCTGGCACAGTCCGTGTCTGGTGAGAGCCCGCTTCCTGGTCCTGGAGGGGCCCTTCCGGCTGTGTGCTCACATGGCGGAAGGGGTGGGGAGCTCTGTGGGGTTTTGTTTTTTTTATACGACACTAATCCTACTCATGAGGCTCTATCTTTATGACTTCTGCAATTTCTAAAGGCCCCGTCTCCTCATACCATCCGTTTGGGGGTTAGGATTTCAACATATGCATGGGGGAGGGGGCCACAAACATTCAGACCACAGCAGTTTCCTAGAGTAGAATATAAGGATTAGCTCTTTTTCATCCTCATCCACCTTGCCTAGCCCGCCCCCGCTAAAACTACACTGTGTTTATGTTATTAAGATGTAAACACAGTCCAAAGCTGAGTCTTGAAGTATGTCATGATGACAGACCCTTTCTATTTCTGCTTTCCTTGGAGTGAAGTTAGCACTTACGTTCTTTGTCCCTTAGCTTAGCTCTCTAGGTACCCGCTATTGATTCCTCTCCAAACTCCCCACCCTAAGTGTCACGTTCCTCTCAACACATGGAGCCCCGGGGAGGTCTTCTTGGAGTCTCCCTCCTGGAGCCTCTAACTCTGCTCTGATCTGGACGGGTTACTGGGCCAGCACACAGCAATCGGCCTGGGATACTGTCCCCCATCATTTGGGGGCCTCCTCTTTGCTCCCGTGTTCGGTCCCTGTATCCTAGATTTCATGGCTTGCTCATTTTTAATTCACTTCCATAGAAAAGGTACACTGGTGGCAAACTTTCTGAGAACCTGTGTGTCTGAATCTATCATTTTCTACCTTCACTCTTTTTTTTTTAAGTTTTTTTATTTATTTGTCAGAGAGAGAGAGAGGGAACACAAACAGGAGGAGGGGCAGAGGGAGAAGGAGAAGCAGGCTCCCCGCTGAGCAAGGAGCCTGATGCGGGACCCATCCAAGGACCCTGGGATCATGACCTGAGCCAAAGCCAACTGCTTAACCAACTGAGCCATCCAGGCATCCCAACTACCTTCACTCTATTTTTTTTTTTTTTAGAGGATTGTTCTTTCTTTTTTTTTTCAAAGATTTTATTTATTTATTTGACAGAGAGAGAGAGCGTGCGAGAGAGGGAACACAAGCAGGGGGAGTGGGAGAAGGAGAAGCAGGCTTCCTGCGGAGCAGGGAGCCCGATGCGGGGCTCAATCCCAGGACTCCGGGATCATGACCTGAGCCGAAGGCAGACGCTTAACGACTGAGCCACCCAGGCGCCCACTACCTTCACTCTTGATTGGGCGTTTGACTCGGAAGAGAATTCCAGATTGTAAACAGGGACTCAGAATTCTGAAGGCATTGCTCCATTGTCTTTTAACGATGGTGCTGCTCTGTCGTTCCAATTCCTCACCTTTTGCATATTAATTTTTCTCTCTCTCTGAAAATTTACAGGCTCTTCTCTTTGTCCTTTGTGTTCTAAGTTTTCATGATGTTCCACCTCATTCTGGTTCTTTTTTCAGTTGAAGTATAATTGACATCCTGTTAGTTTCAGGTGTACAACAGTGGTTTTTATACACTGGGAAAGGAGTCTAGTTACCATCTGTCACCATACAAAGTTACTACAATGTTATTGACTCTATTTCCTATGCTGTACATTATATCGCCATGATTTAATTTATTTTTAACTGGAAGTTTGTACCTCCTAATCCCCTTCACCTATTTTGCCCACCCCCAACCCACCTCCCCTCTGGCAACCAACAGTTTGTTCTCTGTATTTATGAGTCTGTTTCTATTTTTGTTTTGTCTGCTCTTTTGTTTCGTATTTAGAGTCCACATATAAGTGAAATCATATGGTGTTTTTCTTTCTCTTTCTGACTTGTTTCACTTAGCATAGTACCTTCTAGGTCCACCAATGCTGTTGTAAACAGCAAGATTTCATTCTCTTTTATGACTCATATTCCATTTTATGTATGTGTCACATCCTCTATATCCATTCATCTTTCAATTCTCCCACATCTTAGTTGTTGTAATGCTCAGTGGACATGGGGGTGCAGATAGCTTTTCAAACTGGTGAGTTTCTTTTTGGTTCTTTTATCATCTCTTGTGCCAGTGCTGGGTTGATCCTTCAGCCTAGAAACATGTCCTCCGATTGTGGGAAGTTTTCTTAAATATTGTATTTGATCATCAACCCCCTTCGTTTTCTCTGTACTTTCTGGAACTCTTATTATTTGGATGGTAGATCTCCTAGTTTGATCTTCTTATTTTTACAGCTTTCTATTTGCCATCTTTGTCTTCTTGTTGGACTTTCTTAAAGATGCCTTGCAAGTTTCCTCCTAAGGTTTAATTTCTGCTGTCATATTTTTCATTTTCAAGAACACTTTTGTTCTCAAAATGTTTCTCCTTTATAACATTTTAGTCTTGTTTTATAGATGTGGTATCTTCTTACATATCTCTGATGGTATTTATTTATTTCAGTTTCTCCCTGCTTGTTTTTCTTTCTTCTGGCTTCCTTTTTCTGCTTCCCCATACTTCTTTCTCTTTTGTGTTATAGACTTTCCATATATACATGATGAAACTTGGTTGTTCTCTCATATTTAAGAGTGAACTAAAAGGCTGATTAAAAACTGTGAGTATGGGTGGGGGGTGCTGACCAGTGGGCTTCCTCATAGGGTGATTTAGTTGAGCTCTGTCACTGAGGGACCCCTACTGCAGCATCTTTAGATTTTTCTCTTGTGCCTGTTGATTACTCAGAAAAGAAATGTCCAATCTGTTACCCAGAGGGTAGGAGTCTGGCTGCTAACGTTCTAAGATCTTCTGGGTCAATAGGACTGAGAGGGTCTCTTAATACATAAACATCAACCTCATGCCCCAGTTTTCAGCACAGACTCCCACCTTTGGCTGGGCTTGGGGTCCCCCACCCCAGAGTTCCCAGCTCACCTCTTCCAGAGGACTAACCCTCATTTGGCTGCTGGAGTGGAGGAAGGGACAGGGAGATCTAAATGCTTTTTAGACTGATGATCAACCTATTTTCCTGTGTCCAGCCCAACTTTACCTCCACTTTCAGGGATTCCTGTTGCCACCCGTTCCAGAGCCCTTTGGTGGTTCTGTGATGTGTTGAGTGGCTTGTAACCTCTCTGTTGGCTTCATGTTCCACTCTCTCAGGTTTGCCAATCCATCTGCTCATTCGTCCACTTCACAGGTCACATGGCGCCATTGTTTCTTCCCCGCCCTCTTTAAAAAACTCCCTTTGGCCAGAATATTGAGGAGGAGCAGAGGTGTGCGACCTGCCATCTTCAGCTGAGAGCCTCTGTGTGTTCAGTCTTGGTCCCTGCTCTTTACTGCCCCCAGTACCCCAGGGGTGCTGCACGGCTAATGTGCCTGACTTGAAGAACCAAGATCAGATGTGGAAGAAACAGGGTGGATACAAGGAGTTGCTCGTAGAAGGTATAATGTCCTCTCACTAAGTTAGGAAATCTCCTCTGAGGACACTTGCCAAAGTTGCTTTATTTTCCACTTTTCTCTCTTATAAGAGAAGCATATAGTCATTGAAAAAAGATTTAGAAAAGGTAGAAAGAAGAAATTTTTTATCGCCTCTCTTTCTACCTCCTAAAGAAATCTGTTTCCATGTTGGTCAATTTCCTGCTAGTATTTTTTTGTTACCAGAGTGTTATGACTACGAAGTAGGAGATGGGAGTAAGGGCTCCTTACTTTTGCATTGCCACAGGAGGCTGTCCGGTTCCTCTTCACCTAATGTCTAACCACCACCCCCCACACTCCCAGTGATGGAAGAATCACGTCATACATGCAGCAAGTAATCATTGAGCACCATGCTCCCTTGTGGAGGGGTGCAGAGGGTCCAAGAGGGAGGAGATCCAAGAGAGAACAAGATAGAACATCAGCTTTCAAGAGACTCTCATGCGGGGCACAGGGAGTGGGGTGGAGGTAGACAAATACATGGAGGATAAGAAGAAGGCACTGAGCAGGATCATGGAGGCTGTATTTGGGGATGAGGAAAGAGGTGGGAGGGGGGAGTGGAGGTTCTGATTATGGAACAGCAGGAGATGAGGCTGCGGCGATGTGTGTTGGGCCCTATTACAGTAGTTCTGTTGCCTGGCTAAGGAGTGTGTCCTTAATTCAATAGGTATGGGGAGCCAGTCATTGAAGGCTTTGGAACAGGGACAGGGCAAAATCAAGGCCACCCTTGAGGGGCCTCAGTCTGGTAGGGGCTTCCCCTCTCTGGCTCCAGGCCTCTAACACCTCCCTCCCTCCCCCCGCTTCCCTGGCCTCCCCCCTCCCCTGCCTCCCTGGCCTCCCCTTCCCATTCCATGCTGGTAGGTGTGGATGACGGTGCTGACATCCCCAGGGAGCTGGTGGTAGGCATCTATGAAAGGATACAGCAGAAGGAGCTCAAGTCCAATGAGGACCATGTCACGTATGTCACCAAGGTGGAGAAGTCTATCGTGGGCATGAAGACAGTAAGTGCCCACCACAGAACAGCACTCACCCCATGGGGGTTGCTTCCTCTCCCATGGCTGCCAAGCCCCCCACGTCACACCTCCTTTTGTCTCCCATGTGACATCTCCTTCCATTCTCCTCCTTCCCTTTCAGAAACACTTTTCCATTATTTGCTCACTTCCTAGTGATTGAGTCCCCACTATGCGCCATCCACTGCACCCTCTGTTTCCCCTTGCCTCATTTCCTCATGGCTACTGGCCACCACAGCAGCAGAGCCTGAGGTGAGGTGTTGGGAAAGATTGCCCTATAGTCTAGGGTTGAAGTGTCAGGATGGCCAGATGGGGAGACTAAGGATGGGCTGGATACTGGGCTTTCCTGGATGGTCCTACTGAATAGAAGACAGGAAAGAGGCTGAAGAGCCTTCTAGACTGCGGTGTCCCAACCACTGGGCGCCCCTTAATTATGACCTATGTCACAGTCAATGTGGTCCAAGAGGGCAATGATGCTCTATAGTTTACTACTCATATGTCAGCAGAGGCTCTTTATGCCATAAATATAAAGGATGTAGAGTGGGTTCTGGTATTTGTTTCCAGTTTCTCCTCCCTAAATTGCTGACCCAAGAAGCAGTGTGGGGATGTTGTCTGAGCTCTGCACTGGGCTCCTCTGTGCGGGGATGGCCCTTTTCTGCCCAGAGCCTTGATTGCTGAGGTCTTTTTTTTTTTTTAAGATTTTATTTATTTATTTGTCAGAGAGAGAGAGCACAGGCAGGGGGAGCAGGAGAGGGAGAAGCAGACTCCCCGCTGAGTAGGAGCCTGATGTGGGGCTTGATCCCAGGACCCTGGGGTCATGACCTGAGCTGAAGGCAGACCCTTAACCAACTGAGCCACCCAAGCGCCCCGATTGCTGAGGTCTCAGCATCTATCTGGTTTGCAGGTGTCACTGCAGTAAATTGTTCTACACGCAGCAGATCCGAGGCATCCCCGCCGTCCCCTCCTTCTGGCACACTTGGATGTGGTGTGCAGGAGAGAAAGGGATAGAGGAGCCACCCTGCAGGCCGCAGCTTGGGTCGTGGGGGCCCTCCAGAAGGTCTTGGGCAGAAAGGGGTTGACGGCAGCCGTATTTGCACAATCCGGAAGCTGTTTTCAATTGCCACGCCTCTGCTTCAGGTGCTGTCTGTGCCCCACCGCCGCCTGGTCTGCTGCAGCCGGCTCTTCGAGGTGACCGATGTGAACAAGCTGCAGAAACAGGCCGCACATCAGAGGGAAGTGTTCCTCTTCAACGACCTGCTGGTGGTGAGTGGACTGGCCAGGCCGGGGCCACCTGCTGCCCCGCTCAGCCTTAGCCCTGACCCCGGGGAGGGGTGGGGAGGGCCCCAGAGACCTCCTTCAGAATGCTATAGCTATTTACCTCTTTCTGTGGCACTTTCACATCCTGGAGGCGGGGAGGTGAGGTTGCTCAGGCCGATACGATCATTCCTACTTTATAAGTTATGAAGCTGAGGCTCGCAGGGACTAAATGATTTGTTTGTGGTTCCGCAGTCATGAAGGAAATGAACCAGATCCCAGATCATGTGCCTCTCCCACATTACAGAAAACCTGGGGCAGGAAGAGTATAGGGTGTGCTTCACGCCCCACAGCCAGGGAGGGACAGTGAGCCAGAGTGGGGTGTGCGCTGCCTGGGGCCCAGGGGTGTGTGCGCGTGCGTGTGCACGTGTGTGTGCGCGTGCGTGTGCACGTGTGTGTGCACGTGTGTGTGCACGTGTGCGTGTGTGGCGGGGTTGGGGGGTACTCATTCTTAGCTCTGTGAAATAGGTGTCCATTGCACAATATTTTAATGAGTGTCAACTATGTACTAGGCATTTTTGTAAGTGTGGGGAAACAGTGGTGGACAAGATTGGGTTTCTGTCTTTCCCTAGTACCCCACATCCTCTCTATCCATGAGTCACATCGAGCTCCCTCTAAAATCATCCCACATCTAATGATCCACCTCTGAGGTCCACCTTCCACAGAGCAGCAGAGTGATCCTTCTAGAGTGCACATCAGGCTGTGTGTCTGCCACACTTCCCAAGCTGGGCAAAGGAAGTCCACAGTCCCTGACCTGGGACCTCCTGGATCCCTGGCCTCCTCTCCCTTCCCTCCGCTCCCCTGCTTGTCTGCGCAGGCGCCCTGACCCCACAGGCTGCGTCCCACGGGCCAGGATCCTTCCATCTCAGACCTTTGTTCTTGCTGCCAACCCCCAGACTTTGCCCGGCCACCTCCCTCTCTTCATTCAGGTCTCAATTCAAACATCACCTCCTCCCAGAAGCCCTCCCCGTGCACCTCAGCAGGTAGCCTGCCCAGTCATCTTCTCTTCCTTACCCTATTTCATGTTCTTTAAAACACTCACCAGTTTCAGGAATTACCTTATTAATCTCTTCCTCCACATTGGTTTTTTTCTGCTTATTATGCTTTATGGATTGACCCACTGGTTTACACCCTGAAGGGGCTTCCTCCAGAGCAGCGAGGGCAGGGTTCTCTCTCTCTCTCTCTCTCTCTCTCTCCCTCTCTCTCTCTCTCTCTCTCATGAGAGTAACCCAGCCATGCAAAAAGCTGCAGGGAGGATTGTGGACCGGGGCTAACATGTGCAAAGGGCCTGCAGGGGGACTGAGCTCACCCAATTCAGGCCATGGAAAAGAGGACAGCAGGGCTCCAGCATAAAGCCAGAGTGAGGCACGGACCAAACTGGGGGAGGCAGGAAGTGTGGACTGGCTTCTTCTAAGTTCGGTGGGAAGAGCCACAGAGGGGTTTTATGCAGTTAAAAACACCCATATTTTGATATAGTGTGTATTTATATACATGCATATACATGAGTGTGTATGTGTTGCATACACATATATATCAATGTGTGTATGTGTGTGTGCATATAAATGTGTGTATGTGTGTGAATGTATCCTAAGTATACAAGTGTGCACGTGTGTTCACATTTTGTATGTACTTGTGTGTTCCCCAGTGTCCCTGCGTGTTCATGCATCCGAGTGCATGCACACACGTGTGCACCATCAGTGCATGTCTCTCTCCCTCTCTTGAACAGATTCTGAAACTTTGCCCGAAGAAGAAGAGCTCCTCCACCTATACCTTCTGCAAGTCAGTCGGCCTGCTGGGCATGCAGTTCCATCTTTTTGAGAATGAGTGTAAGTCTCCCTCGGACCTGGAGACATGGAAGAGGCAGTTTGGAGGGAAAGTTGGAGGCTGGAGGGAAGGGGAGGGGGCAAGCACCCCAAAGGCCCCAGCCACTCTCCCCACTGGGCTGGCTCTAGCCTCACTTGCCACTGCTCATGGCCACGGGGACCTGGGGTCTGCTTTCCAGATTACTCTCACGGCATCACGCTGGTGACCCCACTCTCGGGCTCTGAGAAGAAGCAGGTGCTGCATTTCTGTGCCCTGGGCTCAGACGAGATGCAGAAGTTTGTGGAGGATCTGAAGGAGTCCATCGCTGAGGTTACAGAGCTGGAGCAGATCCGGATAGAGTGTAAGGCCACGGGGTGCCACACGGCGGGGTGGGCAGGTGGGCTCCCCGTCAGCAGGGAACGGAGGCTGTTTGTGGCACAAGTCTGACTCCTTGCCCCACTCTGGAGTGAGTGTGGGGTGAGCCGAGGCCCCTCCTGCCATCCATCCCAAGCCCTCCCCCAGCCCCACTGCGCCATCACGGCCCATGTGGGTGCCGCTGCTGTTCGTGTTTCTTCACAATCAAAGTGGGGGCGCTAGAGCATGCACACCTGTGTGCACCCCCAGCCGGGTGTGGAGCTGCGTGCAGGCCCCTTGGAACAGAGGACCCAGCTGTGTCTGACCAGCGCAGCCGAGCCAGCTGAGCAAGGCAGGCATGCCAACCTCAACGGTCTGTGCACCCAGGCGCCCCTCTTCCCACCGGACTCCTCGGTCAGCCCCTCCCTCTGGACCCAGTCAGACTCACACCTTACATCTGGCTGCTTCATTTCGTTCATCTCTTTTCATCTCGAATCGTCCCCCCACTTTATTTTTTCATGATATGGTCTTTTTGAAGAGTCCAGCCTGGTTTTCTGACTATCCCTCAACTAGGAGTCATCTTTTGGTTCCTCTAAGGAAGGCCTGGATTCCTGAGTGTCCCAATTCAGGCATTTTAGAAACTACGTGGGCCTCTTTGGAGGGGCAGGCGGTTTGCCAGTTAACTTGGTGGTTGAGGAGTAGAGCAGGGCTGGCCCGAAACCCGTGCCCACTCGCCAGCTTTTCCTGCTTTAGCATCGCCCGTGGCTTCAGATTGCCTTTCATGGGAAATTGAATAACTGTGGATTCAGAAACTAGAAGAGCAAACAGATTTCGGGTCTGCCTTCTATGGTCACTTCGTTGAAAAGTGCTTCTAAATTAATATAAAACCATTAGGCAATAGGAAAGGCAGGGGGACTTTTGAGGCAGGGCACCAATAGGACAGGGCGGTGCTTTTTAATCAGCGTTTTTAGAGCACCCACTGTGTGCCAGACAGTTTGTCTGCAGCACCCACAGTGAGGCTGCAAGGTGGTGCTTGTGCCCAGTTTACAGACCAGCCTCAGGGAAGTTACGGGCTGTGTTTAACGTCGTGCGTCTTAGAAGCAGACGTGACACTTGCATTTAGGTCTGCTTCTGAGGTTCCTGTACTTCCTACTCTGACATTGACAAAAGAGATTCCGTTTATAATAGTGTAAGGAAACAGCTCAATCAGGTCGAAACAGAAGCCGAGCAGACCAGACCGTAGGGCTCGGGAGCGGCTCGGGAGGCAGGGTGGGGGTGTAAATTCCCCTGCTGCACTCTGCTGGCGTGCTTGAGCTCCGCGGCAGGACCGGAGGCTCGGAGATGCCACCTTGGCTGCTGATCTTGAACCTTCTCAAGGACACATCCTGAAAGGTCACTTCGGTCATTGTCAAAATGTTACAGATGGCTCTTCTATTATCTAATCCTTGCCACAACTGTCCACGAGGCAGGTAGGATTGTCCTCATTTTACAAATCAGGGAAGTGAGTCTAACAGAGCTGAAGGAAGTCGTCCAAGTTCATACAGTCAGTGACCACACAAGATTTGCGCCAAGTTCCTCGGACTCCTTGCTTGTAATTAGGATGCTAATTTCTCCGAAGCCAAGCAGCCCCTCTCCAGGGAGGGACGGCCCTCTGCTCAGGGAAAGTATGAAGTATTGACTGATGGTGTGATTCAGGCAGTCAGGACAAACTGTGCTGGTTTGGAGGTTTGCAGTCCAGTGTCCCTGGATTATAGACAACAAGAGACACAGAAAATGGGATCCACAGGCACGGCTTTAATAAAAGGAACCTGAGTTATGTCTCCTGGAAAAGACACTGAATGAGTGATTTAATCATTCCTGGAACAGGCTTACGGTCTAGTGAGAGGAATCAAGGTCGAGGACAAGGCGGATGCCCTGGGCTTGCGGGCTCAGGCGAGGAATCTCCTCCCCGGGGGAGCTCAGCCGGGTGGGTGGGCTCTGTCTTGCCCGATGCAAGGTGTGCAGGCTGGCCGCCACCTGCCATCACCAGCCCTCACCAAGGTCCGCTGTGCCACGTGATTCGTCCACGTTGTCATAAAAACTAGTATTTACTGAGCACTTGCCATAAGCTGGGCCTCCTTCTAAAGGGCTTTGGTGCATTTCCTCGTGTAATCCTCTTAACAACACTTGGAAGTGGACACTGCTGTCCCCTCACATGAGGCACGGAGAGGTTAAGTTACTTGCCCAAAACCACACAGCTAAGAAGTCCCAGAACTGGGATTCAAACCCAGGCCGCCCGCCGCCCTCCGCTTCGCCTCTTCTGTTGCCTCTCTGACCTTCGGGCAGCTGTTAGCATCCCCACAGACAGATGAAGAAACTGAGGTTCTAGCAGGTCTCTAACTTGCGGAGAAGTGGGTTCCAGACTCAGACCACGTGTTAGAGCATGTGTCAGGGAGCGCCCCCTTCCTGCTCCCTCCTCACTCCTCTCCCATCTCACCGTGGTTGAGGCTAGCTTCCCCTCCGTCCTCTAGGGGAGCTGGAGAAGCAGCAGGGAGCAAAGACGCTCTCCTTCAAGTCCAGCGGGGCGCAGGTGGACCCGCAGTCGAAGCAAGGATCGCCTACAGGTGAGCCCCTGGTTCCCCTCCAGGGTCCCAGACCCCAGGCCTGGGATGGCCCTGGGCCCACATGGAAGCCACTCTCTGCCCCCAACCTTGGGTTCCTGGGGAACTGGGAAGTGCTCATTCCCATGGTCACTTCTTTCTGCTCAGGGCTCCAGGCTAATCTCACGGGCCTTAGTAGTGGGAGTGAGGAGGACGGTGAGAGAAGAACGTGTCCATTTACACGCTGCCCTAAGGCCCTGGGTCCCTGTGAAATGTCACTGTCCCCCCTGGAGGAGTTGGGCCAAGAGCCCAGACACCCTGGCCCCAGTGGGGGAACCTCCTACCCCACCCCCCCTGCACCCAGGCTCCCCGGGGACTGCTGGGGTTCACGGGGCGGGGGGGGGTGGGTGGTGGTGAGAGGTATAGTAAAGAGAAACAGCATGAGAAAAACTGCTGCCTACAGATGGGAGCCCGGTAAGGAGGGTGGCCAGAAGGGTCTGGAAATCTTGATCTGCCAGTCAAGTCTTTTCCCTAATGAGCCACAAGTGCTCCAGGCCAGAGTCAGCCCACCCCAAAATCCAGATAAACCTTCAAACCCACTTTCCCAAATGGTTTCTTCAAATTGACTTATTCACTCCAGACAAATCAAGCCAGTTTCAGATTTTGTATCACCTCTGGCCATGTTCTCTAGACCTGCTTTCTTTCTCCCACTGACATCTTCCTACTTTCTACCTCTTGGCCCTCGCCTCACCCCCACCCACACTTCGCAGGGAGCATGGGAAGAGTCACCCCCACCCCCATTCTGCGGTCCCAAATAAAAATCAGAGGGAGAGATGTCATGAGAATTAACTCCCATCCCAACAGACCCCCAGTAAACCATCCCGAACTGTTCGCTGATTAATTAATTCAGCCATTTATCCTTACATTTAACAAACACTTATGGAGTGCTTGCTGTGTGCTCCCTGCTAAGCACTAGAAGCCCAGGCTTCCAGCAAGACAGCAGCTTGAGCCGAGACACTCGGGTGGGTTTCATGCTGGCCCCCAGCCCTCGGTGACAGCCATGACACCATGATGCTGGGACAGACGGCATCCCAGCACTCAGTCACTCAGCTAGGAGACGCGACTCCTTTTCCCAGCAAGACCTGGGGCTCCTTTAGCTGCACGGAGGTTCTCACTGTGATGTCATCTTCCGCGTGAGGTTTTGACCTGCCATCATGCATTCATAATTCTCCACCCGGCCTGATTTTCCAGCCGGCCCCTTCATTTCTATCAGGTCACAGTACACAGGTCACTGCTTGTTTGCACAGCTGTGTAAACTCCGGAGCCAAACCTCAGCTGTGATTAATTATTTGACATCCCACCCCACTC
The DNA here is from genome assembly GCF_011800145.1 of Mirounga leonina. Lineage (NCBI taxonomy): Eukaryota > Metazoa > Chordata > Mammalia > Carnivora > Phocidae > Mirounga > Mirounga leonina. Next base: position 28,820,455 of record NW_023270504.1, read on the forward strand.
TGCAGCCCAGCTTGCCTCTTTTGGAAGCTGCACCCCCTGGTCAGGCCAGGATGCATGTCTCCAGGGCCTGGTCCATCAATCACCTCCCCGGTGGGGTTCTCCTCAGTCCCAAACAGTGGCATAGCTCCCCCTTGTGCTACAGAAAGCAGAGGGATGAGCACAGCGAGGGAACTTGCGCACACGTGAGCGCATGCGTGTGCACAACATGCACACACGCACACACACGCACACGTGCACACAGTGTGTGAGCAGTCAGAGGGGCTCTGGGAGGCCTGCTGAGGGTGAGGGTGGCAGCCAGGAGTGACTGTCCCTGGAGGGGACACGCCACCACGCTGTCCCTGGAGGTCCACGGGCTCCCTGGTGCTGTGCCAAGCCAGTCCCCTAGCGTCACACAGCCACGCTTCCCATGCCAGGCCCTGTGGTGAGTGCTCTACGGGCCTCAGTTCGCTGAATCCCTGCCACAGAGCTGAGTAGCAGGGATAGGAACACGGGCCCTCCCTCAGGGAGCCTGTGGTTGAAAGGGACAGGTTAACAGCAGAGCCTCCTTGTGTGTCTGGGAGCCAAGAACCAGTGGCCCCTCAAAACCGACTTTCACTGTCCCTAACAGGGAGGCTTTGACTGTGGGTAAACGAGAGTCAGCAGTGCTCCCTTAAAAACCCTCGGAGATCTTCTAGTCTGCATGCCCAAGGTCACACAGCTACCAAGGGGCAGAACTGGGCTCTGCCTTCTGGTCCACCGCCCCGGGGCTGCGTCCCAGTCAGGAGTGGCCTGGTACCCAGAGTCTTCTGTCCACACCAGCTAACTGCAAGGATGCTTGGTATCGGGGCCAGAGCAGGGGGGCGGTGGTTGGCGAGGCAGGGATTTGTATTGGGCCGGGTAGAGAGTGAGCCCTGTGCTCTTTGCATTCAAAGCCAAAAGGGAAGCCGCGCTGGGGGAGAAGCCGGCGGAGAGCACGGTGGAGGTAAGTGGAGGCCTGGTTGCCCAGGTGAGTGCTTCCGAGCCCCCACTTGTCCTTCTTCTCATTGTCTCTGTTGTTTCTCTTCTCAGGTATTAATCAATGCCTCCCCAGCCCGACTCACCATTTTACCAATTTCAAGAGATACAATTAAACGTTACTGCTAGCATGGGTAATGCCACTGTCCCAGCGCCTAATTAAGCCACAGCTCTTTCTGCCCATCCCCCAGCCGCGTGCCCTCCGAGGCCGAGCTCCTGGGCTGACACCTGCACATGATGCCCATGGCACCTCCATAGCCGCCTCGCCCAGAGCCCCCCAACCCACGCCCCCAGCACACTGCTCACTGATCCCCTCATGCGTGCCCTATCAGGGAAGCCACCAGTCCCTTCTCCCCTGGTGCGTCTGTCCTCCACAGCAGGGAGCCTGGGCCCCTCCGGACACTCACCCCTTGAGTCCAGCCCCAGGGACCACTTCGGGCTCAGACCCTGCCCTCCCTGCCCCTCTTGGGGCAGTCGGAGAACTGAGACAGGGGGCAGTTGAGCGCTGGGAGCTCCTCCCTGGGGTGTATGCCAGAGCCAGTGAGGCAGAGCGGGGTTGGTCACCTTAGGGATTTCCCTGGGGGGAGCGCAGACATGTCTGAAGACTGTCGACTGGGAGGGGGATGCCCCCACCCCAAGCCACATAGGGAGAGGCTGGGGAGGGAGCCGCAGCAGTTAGTCCTTGCCAAGCTCCCAAGTGTCACCTGGGGGGACATTCAGTGGCCCCTATAAGCTTCACTGGGCCACAGCCCTCCCCCACTGCTCCCCTCCCACCCCAGTGAGCCCCCCTCCCCCGCTCCTCTGCCAGGCCTCTAGGGATGACTAGCTTCTCACACACAGACACCTCCTTTCCCAGCCCCACCCCAAGCTGGAGGAGCCCCCACTTAGAGGGAGGGAGGAGCCTGCCCACCAGGATACCCCAGGGAAGCCCAGTTTCTTCCCTCTTTTCCCATGGCCCCCCACCCCCCACACACCTGTGTCTGGAGGAGGCACCTTTACATGGAAGAGCTTCCTGCCCCAGCAGCTGACAAGCCCCCAGGGTGGGTATTCCATCCCCTGCCCCCTCTTCTCCCCATCTTCTTGCAGCTGCCCATTCTCTAGCCTTGCAGATAAACACACAAAGCTCCCAGCCGTCCAGTTTGTTCTCCCAGCTCTGCCCTGCCTTAGCCTGGCCTACCTAGGGCGCACAAGCGATCTGATGGCCGGTCCTCCCCTCCCACCCTGCCAGAGGGCCATGTGGCTATCTGCAAGGCTGCCAACCCCAGCTAGCCCCGGGGCCCTGCCAGCCTCGCTGCCCCCAGGCTCTCAGCTAGACCCTAAGCTCTCTCGTCCTCTGCCTTCTCTCCGGCACTGCCTGGCCGAGCCCCTCTGGCAGGCGCTTCTCCATCTTCTCTGAGCTGTTCTGACCTGCTACTCATGATCCATCCTCTCTCTCTCTCTCTCTCTCTCTCTCTTCACCTTCTCTCTCCCTCTCTCCGTTCTTTCATTAGCAGGGAGGTGAGAAGGGGGTCAGAATGAATGTTTGGCTGTCACTTTCTGCTTCTCACTTACGGACCATTAAAGATAAGGGATCCAGGCTGGGTTGAAGAGGAGGGAGGTGCAGTCAGTGGGGGGGGGGGATCAGAAAGCAAGAGGCGATGAGGAGGGGAAGATGAGCCAAGAGCTGTGGGCTGCACTGGGGAGGGGTGCAGGTAGGGAGGAGGAGAAAGAAGTCCAGTGGGTCTGGACTGGGGCAGCTAGACGTTAGCTGTAAAATCTGGGGGAACAGAAGGCCTGCCCCCACTGTCTAGGCCCCTTTTCTCCTGGGGAATAACTCAGAATACATGCAGGTGGGGAAAGGAGCCGGTTGCCTCCAGCAGCGGTAGGCAGAGGCCTTCTGCCAGAGTGAGGGCCACAGAGGGCTCCCCAAGGGCAAGGTGGGCCCCAGCTATGCCTTCTGCCTGCTCTGTGTCTCAGCAGGGCACTGAGGGACTGGGGGGGCTCCTTCAATTGATTGGGGGGTGTGGATCTCAGCCTAGAAAATGCTGCCAAGGCTGGAGGTTGAGAGTGAAGAGGAAAGCCTCCAGTGTGCTGAGCACAGCAGGGTTTGTGGATATTGAAGGGGCAGACAGAACCGGGGTTTGGGGGACTGTGGAGAGGGAAGCAGCCCATGGGGGGTGCACAGGCCCAGAAGGGGGGTCCAGGAAATTGCACCTTCTGCCAAGGAATAGGGTTAGGATCTGCTGGTGTAGGGCTCCGAGATAGTTTTGAGCTGGGCATCTTGGTCTAGACTTGGCAATTAAGGCCCCTTCCCTGCAGCCTCGATGTCCCCCTCTGTGCTCTGAGCAACCCGTCCTGGGTGGTGGTGCCCGAAGACAGTAAGATGCATCCTCAGAGTGAAGGGTCTCAGCCACTGCAGAGGGCCAGGTGTTAGAAGGGGACTGTGGCATGTCATACCTATAGCCTGGGGAGCTGAAGGGTGAAGAACTAAACACATCCACCCCCCCACCAAAGGCTCTAGCTCCCTTCCTCCCATTTCCTCAACCTCCCCCTGTTAGCAAGAGGAGGCCGGGCTTGTTCACAGTGACCTCCATGGGTCGAGGGAGGGCGTAAAGATTAGAGTCCTTTCTGGGTACCCCCTCCGGCAGTGGGACAAATTTAACCAGGATGAAGCCTGGCCCAGAAAGGCAGCTGAGGACTGAGCTCTGGCCTTGGCCGTCTGGGCTGCTTTCAGATTCATGGTTTTGGCCTTGGGGAAATCTAGGAGGATAGGGTAGGTCCAGATGGCCCCTTCAGGGGTCCAGGGCATTCTCTGTTTGGGCGCCAGGGAAGCGTCTCCTTTAACAAAGGGAGGAGGGGGCTTGAGAGGCTCAAAGATGATCGGCCATCCCTGTGTCTGGTGTCCGTTTGTCCTCACCACAGCCCGGGGAGGCAGGGAGACAGGCAAAGATCATTACCCTCTTTTCCAAGCTCAGAGGTTGGTAGAGAGGGACGTGGAGAGAGGTTTACCTGTGAGATGTGACTGCAGAGGCCTGCAGAGTCCTGGGGGCCACTGGTCCAGGTGTCCATCTCACAGGTGAGGAGCCAGGCCTGAGAGCCGAGGCTTCCCCCTCCCCCCCACCACACCCGGGCTGGCACTTCTGTTCAGCAGCCGGGGTTCCTCCAGGCCCGTGCGGAGGTGGCCGGCGGCTCAAGGGGAGGGCTCGGAGCAGCCGAGGGGCACAGGAGACGAGACAGGGCTGGGAAGGGAGGCTCAGGGTAGCCAGTCCTAGCAGCTGGGAATTAGTCCTGTAACATTTCATGCTTCTCTGGCTGTTTCTAAACTAGGTGTCAATTCACAACAGGCTTCAAACGTCTCAGCACAACCCCGGGCTGGGGGCCGAGAGGGGAGTGCCGGCGCCACCGCCAGACCCGCAGCCTAGCCCCCTGAGGGAGCAGCCCCCGCCGCTGCCGCCGCGGCCACCCACGCCCCCTGGGACCCTGGTGCAGTGCCAGCAGATTGTCAAGGTCATTGTGCTGGACAAGCCCTGCTTGGCCCGCATGGAGCCCCTGCTGAGCCAGGCCCTCTCCTGCTACGCCTCGTCCTCCTCCGACTCCTGTGGCTCCACACCCCTGCGTGCCCCGGCCTCCCCGGGCAGGGTCATGCACCAGCCTCCGCTGCCCCCGCCCCCACCCCCCTACAACCACCCCCACCAGTACTGCCCGCCCGGTTCCCTGCTGCCCCGGCGCCGCCACTCCAGCGGCTCCAGGAGCCTGGTGTAGACTCTGTCCCTGCCCAACCCCGCGCTCATGTCCCCGGGAGGGCTGGCCGCCGGGGGCGGGGGGCTCAGCTACAGCCAGCAGCCCCAACCGCCCCTTCGCTCGCTGCTCCCCACGCCTGGCACGATGCACTCCTGGTCGCTGAGCACCATCGTTTTGGAAAGAGAGCCTCAGTCCCTGGCACCTGGGTTTCACCTCGCCCCAACATGCTTCCCTTGTCCGAGCACCCCTCTCCCGAATCTGGAGATCCCACCTCACTCTGCTGGGGCCCGACACAGCAAGGCACGTCCAGGCCTCCTCTTCCTCCTGCCACCACTCTGGCCACTTGGACCATGGACTGAAGCAAGCAGGAGCCGAGGGCCTAACCAGCTTCCTGGCCCTGAGTCCGTCAGGCCCCAGGCCTCAGGCCGGGTGGGTAATGCGAGGGGTGGGAGGCTTTCTCCGCTGCAGCCCCTAAGCCCAGCCATCTCACGAGGCTGATCCTCCACCCCCAGGGATGTTGGCTGTCCTGGCCACATCCTCCCCCTCGGGCCAGGGCCTTCTCCCGCTTTCTCAGGAGCTGGGCCCTGCCTGTCCAGAGCTTCTCAGACTGCAGGAAAGTTCTGAGAAACTTAAGAGGGAAAGGGGGACCACTCTCTGCTCTCTCAAGAGCACATCAGCAGAGCTGTGGAATCGTGAGGTCATATATCCACAAAATGCACCTTTTAAAAGAGTTTCTTAGTTCTCTAGCCCCAGATATTCCCCAGCCAATGTGAAGTGCAGAGGGTGTAGACTTAAACACACACATACAAACCAGGTTCTTCCAGCGTGGGAGCCGACACAGGGAGAAGTGCTGGCGATCTGCCCAGGGACAGATACAGCCAGCAGAGGTAGGAATCGGACCCAAGGCAGGGTTCCCTCTTGAATGACAGGCATTCCTCCTGCTGCCATCTCCAACGAGCCCGTCAGCCTTTAAATTCCGCTCCCCGCGCCTCCTCCAGGAAGGCGCCAGACCTGCCTCCTGCTGGCATGGCTGAAAGAGCCCTACACCCTCACGGTTGCACAGGAGAGCCAAGCAGGGCTCGCTGAGCTCCCCAGGGACCACCAGAATCCGAGCGTCCGCTTTTACGAGGCCCAGCGGAGCCCAGGCAGCCCGGCCTCGAAGCCCTCGGGCTCTACCGCGGCCTGCCCCGACCCCAGCCCTCTCAGGAAGTGTCTGTCCCAGACCAGGCTGGACTCTCCAGGCCTGTGCCAAGAGCTCATTACTGTCCTTCGTTAGGATCCCCTCCCACTTGAGCCCATTTTCAAAGCCTGCCAAGAGATGGAAGTGAACAGTGGCCAGGTCTAAAGTGAGGCTGCTTCTCCCTGCTGCCTACCCCATGCCCCAAAGGCAGTGCCCTGAGCCAACCAGGAGGCGCGGAATCCTCCCCCACTCTCAGAGGTTCCGGATGACCTAGTTTCGAATGTGTGTGTCTGCGGCACTCGCCCAGACGTCATATGATGTCAGCCCGTGAGTTTATTTCTGGCTCTTTGTCAGCCCGGTTTCCATAACTTGTGACCAATTTGCCACCTCCTCCCACGGTGGCTGCCCAGCTGATCTCCTGGCCTTGTTGCCCTGACCCCTCCCCTGTGCCTTCCCTCTAACAGGTGGCTCCAGTCACAGCCGTTCGAACAGAGCGGCTGACAGATGGAGCGCACAGATTCAGCCACCTCCGATGCCCTTGGCCAAGGCAGGGATCGCCCTTTAAAAGTGCAGGCCTAGATAGCAGGAGTGGGGGGGCACTCGGGGCGGGGGTGGATGAATCTCGAATGGGGAGCCACGCCGGCAGAGAGCGGTAGTTACGCCGGGCGGCAGGGAGGCTGCCTTAGGAAGGAATGGGAGCTCTGAGATGACTAAGTGTGCTCCCTGGTGGGGACCATGAGTGCCAGGGCCCGCCACTGAGACAGGCCACAGTCCCAACTGTCAGGCCCCTGTCACCTGCTCACACAGTGCTTCTGGTTGGAAAGTGCCCTCCTCCCTGTTGATGGGCACGCCAACCTGGCCCCTCCCTCCCACCTCTGCTGTGGCCCTGACTCTCCAGGTCAGGCCCAGTGGAAGTCTTAGGGCCGGCACTGTCTCTGAGGACCCAGACGCTCAGGCGTCTCAGGGCCCTTTCCCCAGGTAGGGGCTTACCCCCTGTCACTGGGGTGGCTTCCCTGGGCCCCACAGGCAGCACAGGGAGGCCTGGTCTAGGAGGCAGACCAGCCTGGGGTCAGCAGCACATGGAGCCAAGCCTGAGTGGTGAGAGGTTTTTAAGCCCTGATGGCCCCCCTCACTGTCGGGAAAACCAGAGTCCCCACTGTCTGTAACTGACCTCCTCTGACCAGCCAGAAGGCTAAGGTTGGGACCCACCTCTGTCCCTGTCCCTAGAGCCTCATCCTCAAAGTCCTGGGTCATCGGATGGGTCAGAGCTGGGGGCGCAGGGCCAGGGAGCTGACCCCACCACTCCACCGCTCCTCCCCGGAGGGCCCGGCCATAGCTGCACTTGGGCTCCCTGCTGCCCGAGGCAGTGGGGGGCAGCGGAGTGCTGACTGGGCCCCCCGACACCGCGTCCTGAGTACAGCCCTGTGACCCTGGGGTGAGCCCACCGGATCAACTCTCTAGGCCTTACTTTAGAGGACCTGGGTCCCCTTCTCAGTGGTATCCATATGGCCCCAACTCCAGAAGCAGGAGTAAGGACAGTAACTAGCTTTCTCACACGGTTTTGGGCTAGTCCCCAGCTAGAGCTGGAGCAAGACCCTGCCCCGGGAGCGCGAGCTGGAAGCCCACCTGTCTCCGAAAGCACACCTATTGATCAGCCCTGGGCCCCTGGCTACCCCCCCCCCACCGCACCTGTTCCCCCATAGCCTGCCAGTATGTCTCTTTGTGTCCAATAGGCTTCCCTGGTAGCCATTTGTCCATCTGTCCCCGTGTCCTACCGTGCAGACTTTCTTGCTGCACTCTGCCCACCCCCCGCATCTGCCCCTTCACCCTGTTGGAGAGAAAGCTCTCTAGGAAAAGGCAGGGTGGTTGCACCCAGCGACGAATCCAAATGGCAAATATTTTGTAACAAGATAGCCCAGAGGTATTTTATCTGTTCAATTCATAGAGTTTTAGAGATTATATTGAAATATGTCACTTGAGCAAATTGCTCCAGTTCCGTTTCTTTCGTTGTCTCAGAGGGAGGTCCTACCTTGAGTCCAAGCATCTAGTTGGCCAGAGTCTGAAGGCAGAGGATGTTGTGCGGCCCTCGGCTGGACCGCCAGGCCGCTCTCCTCTGGCCGCAGTGGTGTCACCCCTGACCCCAGGATGAGGTGCCTCCGTGCCACCATGGGACACGCTTTGGAAGCCCCATCTGAAATAGAGGAGACTTAGGTGTGTGTGGGGGGGGGTCATCGGATGGGTCAGAACTGGGGGCGCAGGGCCAGGGAGCTGACCCCACCAACACCACCTCCACAGACCTGCACGCACATGCACACACGCGCGCACGCGCACCTCTTAGCCAGGTAAGAAAGCTGCTAACAGTGGAGACCGGGGCCGCGTTAGAGGGAAGAAACCCCACGACCGTCAGTGTGCATCCCAGCAGAGTGGGAGGTGAGGGGTCAGGACCCCATCTGCCCTGCTTGGCCTCCTGCCATGGAGAGTGGGGGCAGGTTGGGGGCCCCAGGCCCCAGTGACCACGTTTGATCATCAGCCCCCGAAGCCTGACCTTCTCATCACAGGCCTGGTTTGACAAGCTCTGGGGGGGACCCTTCCTGAGGTAGAGGGGCAACAGGCCCAGGTGCGAGGAACACCGTCGGGGAAGCTGCACGGAGCCAGCGAGCGTGATGGAGCAGACATCTGCGGGTCGCTGGAGGGGATGCCTCTCCTGCCGGAGAGGGCAATAACGTCAGCGCTGGGGAGAGAGACGAGGGGCTTGGGCGAGCATCCCCCACTATGGACAGGGCCTTCACAGAGAGCGATTTCTGCTGGCAGGGGAGAGAGGACAGAGCCTTCCAGCAAAGCCGAGGCCTCAGGGGCACTGCACCGTGGGAGAAAAGTGACTGGCCAGGGTGGCGGGTCCGGGGACACCTGCAGAGGGTGACCCGCTCTCCTGGTGACCAGAACTCTGAACACCCAGAAATCCAGACAGCTCCCCAGGCTGGGGCCCATTCTCCCCAGTTCAAGTGAAAAGGAATATGACCTCACCCGCCTTCCAGGAAACGGGAAATTCCAGGAGAAGTCTTGGGCCAGCTATGACCTGTCCCATCCTGGGAACTCTCTGACCCAGGAATCTGAGGACGGGCCCCTGGAGAGCACCCCTGAGGGGACCCAGCTCAGCCCAGGCCTGAGAGAGGACCGAAGGCTAAAAGGGCTCTGCTGTGTGGGAACACAGGGCGGTGCCGCCATCCTCCAAGCCTTCTGGCCCCTGAGGTGGTCTGGAAGGAACGGCCCTTTTTCCAGTGAGAGAGGGAGACCACGGTGCTCTAACAGAAGCCCCCTGGGTCCGCCGGCCAGTGCCGCTCCCTATAGTGACCCTTTAGCTGGGGGAATCTCAGACTCCGCAGCCATTGATTTAGAACATTTCCAATAAGGGGGACCTGAGAGCAGTGGGCCAGAACAGGACACCGGTGTGAGAATTCAGGGAGCAGTCAGCAAGGTTAGGAAGCCCCAGCATGCCCCAGGCACTGGGGTGGGGGCCGGGGCACCCAGTGAATGGGACAGACAAAGCTCCTGCCCTCCAGGAGCCCGCACTGAGCGGTGCCGACACAAATACGCGAACGGACCAGCTCTTTCCACAGAGCGGGTAGTGGTACAGGACGGGATGGGGAGGGGGTCAACAGCCAAGGAAGGCCTCTGCGGGGAGGCCAGCGCAACAAGGTTGAGGTCAGGTCCAAGGGCAGGGGAGCAGTTCAGAGGCCACCTCCACACGGTTGAATGACCACAGATGGATAGGCATCGTCATCAGTGGGAAAGGAGGTGGCTTGAACGCAGGCCATCAGGCAGTTCTGGAGGCCGGCCCGGTGGGGGCAGCTCCAGTCCAGAGCAAGGGCTCTTGTACGGCTCTGACTCCTGGTGGGGAGGAGCCCACCCCAGGGCCCAGTGGGCCTGCACATAGCCCTCTGTCCACCTCCTCCCTGTCGCCCCACACCAAGAAAACTCAGGTTTTCCGTTTAAAATAACAACAGGGTGGACTCCGTGGCCTATTACCCACAAGACCCTGGGGCTGGCAACTTTTCTGACCTCAGCATGAATTACACAAAACCGTGGTAGGGTCAGTTTCTCATCCCATGGGGCTGGCAGAAGGCCGCTGTGGGCCTTGGTACGCCCCGCTTCCTTCCCTCAGCCCTGACGGATGTGGCTAATTGACCCCTGCTATCCAGGAGTCACCATCAATCAACGAATGTTGGCCCCCGGGATGAAGTTAAGCTGCCACCCACCCCGGGTGTCCTTACTGAGCCACCCTGAAGGAAGCCATTTGGGATGGAGGTGATTTAGAGCAGGAGGCACAGGCAAACTCTGGGCTGAGGGAGCGGGGCCCAGGGAGGAAGCCTAGTGGCAGAGACTCGTGGCTACTATTGTCAGATTGCTTGGGGAAAATGGCTCGGGAGGACACCTCACTGTTCCATAGCTACAAATGCTCTGCCAGTCTGATGCTCAGGGCTGCTTCCTCTTAGGGCTCCACTCTGCTCCAGCGCCCTGCAAACACCCTGCCCGGGAGGTCCTGTCACTTGCTCTACTCACCAACCATCAGCTCCTTCTCTCCTCTGACCCACAGAGTGAGCCACTGAGGTACAAGATAGCAGCCAGGGTCACAGATGGGGAGTGCCCGAAGAGAAGGAACTCAGGAGAACTCTCCATCCCAGGGCAAAGCATGGCCCAGAGGGGCCACCATCAGGCATGTCTGGCCTGGAAAGACTCTTCACAGGGCAGGGGACATGTTCCCTCCAGGAGAACGTGGGGCCCAACCAGAGCCCCGTGACCTGGAGTCGCAGGCTGACCTCTTCTCTGCTCCTCTCCCTTTCCCAGGAAGGAGCCAGGCCCAGGAAGAGGCCCCATGTTGTCCCAGCCTGAAGTCAGAACTGGTCCCACTGGGAAAATTCCATTCTGGAAGAAACTGGAGGATGAGGGAACTGGGCTCAGGAGATGAGGAGGATGGATGGAAACTCTTTCCTCACCCTGTCCTCCCATCCCTCCTGCTGGTCTGGGTAGCTCATTTCCCTAGAGAACCAGGCGCCCTAGCCCCACTAGCTAGCCCTGAGCACCTCCGTATTTCCTGCTTCCATGACCCTAAAGAACCTCAAGGCAGGCTGTGGAAAAGTTGTGGGAACTAGCTGCGGGAAAGCAGGAAGCCACCGGGAGAGCTGGCTCTTATTCTCACATTCTCAATTTCCCTCCCCCCAGAGCCCCCAATCCTTTCTCCTTCTAAGACATCGGGCTTGGATGTGGCCTCTCCCGCAACCCCCAAGGCTTGAGGGAGCCTTGTCCACCATCACAGGGTGGCCCATGGTCCCCGAACGTCGGACCTGGAAGCAGACAGGTTAGTCAGTCCAACCGCTTCCTCTTAAGGATAAGGGGACTGTTTCCGTTAAGAAGTTAAATTAAAGCCTCAGAAAGAACAGAATCATCCTACAGGCAGTAGGAGAAAGGAAATAATAAAGACAAAAGCAGAAACAGTGAAACAGAAAAGACATACACAACAGAAAGGATTAACGGAACCAGAAGTTAGTTCTAAGAAATGACTAATCATATTGACAAACTTCCAATTCGACTGATCACAAAAATGAGATTCAGCACAGATAAATTAAGTTGAGGCAACAAGGGGCACATAGTTACCAATACTGCAGAAATGTTTTTTATAAACAGAGAGAATACTACAAATCCACTATAAATAAACTACACACCTTAGAACAATACGTTTGAAAAATCATCACGTAAGATGAATACTATTTAGAAAAATACCTTATCAAACTCACTCAAGTATAAATGGGAAATTTGAGATAAATTGTCATTAAAGAAATTCGAACATGTATTAAAAATCTCTTTGAGGGGTGCTTGGGTGGCTCAGTCGTTAAGCGTCTGCCTTCAGCTCAGGTCATGATCCCAGGGTCCTGGGAACAAACCCCACATCGGGCTCCCGGCTCTGCGGGGAGCCCGCTTCTCCCTCTCCCTCTCCCTCTGCCTCTTCCCCTGCTCATTCTCTCTCTCTCTGTATCTCTGTGTCTCAAATGAATAAATAAAATCTTAAAAAAAAAAAAAATCTCTCTGCCACCTCCCTCCACAGAAACTACTACACAAAACCAGGCCAAATGATTCTACCAATCTTTTCTTAACTTCTTCAGAGAGGGCGAAAAGAAAGAACATTCCCAAACTGCTTTTCACGAGGCTAAAGTCATCTTAAAAATAAAAGCTGAACCAGACAAGGCGATATGAGAAAGGGAAACTAGAAGCCACTCTTGCTCCTGAGCATAAATATAACAATTCTAAGCAAATATTAACACACACTGAATCTGGCGGTGAATAACAAAGACTATGATAAACCACCACCGACTTAGATTGGTCCCAGGAATTAAAGATGGTTAAATATTAGGAAAAAAAATCCATTAATATAATTCACCACATTAACAGATTAAAGGAGAAAAACAATATGATCATTTCGATTGATGCAAGAAAAGCAATCGATGGGGCACCTGGGTGGCTCAGTCGTTAAGCGTCTGCCTTCAGTTCAGGTCATGATCCCAGGGTCCTGGGATCAAGCCCCACATCAGGCTCCCTGCTCCGCGGGAAGCCTGCTTCTCTCTCTCCCACTCCCCCTGCTTGTGTTCCCTCTCTCACTGTGTCTCTGTCTGTCAAATAAATAAATAAAATCTTTAAAAAAAAAAAAAGAAAAAAGAAAAGCAATCGATGGAATTCAACACTTTTTTTTTATTCCTTGAAAACTATAAAGGCTATATAATTGTGCATCGTGGAAAGAAAGGTAGACTTTCTTGCTCTGAAGAAATAATTTAGCATTCTAATTTGCACAAAAAGTCATGCTTCAATCACTCCTATAGAAAACAAAGGTCCTACCACCAAGTTGGAAGTCTTGATTTAAAAAAAACCAGCAACCTTGGAACAGATGGAAAGTCATAGCCTTATAGCCCCTCTCAGGGGGACCGCGCATTCATCACCAGACCCCATTCCAACTGCGCTTACTGAGGACGGGCTGGGTGGGTGCAGGCTACCTTCATGTACCCCCATGGGAGCGGAGTGGGGCTGAGGGCACTGAGTCTTGCTGGGGAGGTTTGCCACTGGCCCTAGCCACACCGCTGATGTGGACCGTGGGAGTCCTGGCGTCAGGGCCAGACCCTTGGCCTCCACTGTAGTTGCTCTCAGCAGGTCAGTGAGGCCGTGTGGCCAAGAGAGCCTCAGAACGTGATCGCGTCAGGAGTTTGGGCTGGATTCTTGTTCCGTCAGTGGGGTCGGGCGCTCACCCTGCAGAGCGACCAGGCCGTGGAGGGCTCAGCCTTGGCCTTGGCAGAGAGAGAGCTCTCCTCACTGTCTGTGGCACCACCTGCGCTCACCTCCTCAGACCACATGAGCAAGCAACCTGCCCAGGCTGGTGGTCACACTAGAAACGGAGAGCGCTGGAATGCAGGACGCCAGGGCCGAGGGCCCCAACCCATCTCAGCCCCAAGTGACCACAGGGCCTGGCCCTCGGCAGCCCTCTGCTGTCCTCCTGGCCTCTCTGTACCGACAGGTGGTTAACAAGCTTTTCCTCCCTGTTGGACCCGATCAGCCCATGTCACTTTCCTGAGCAACTAAACCTGAAGGGAAGCCACGTGCAGTGAGCCAACGGGAAGTGGGCACATGAGGACCAGGGTGGCAGGCAGGCCCAGGGTCCCGGGAGGGCTTTGGAGGGCCAGAGGTCGTGAGGATGTGGGAGAAAGGCAAAAGGCTCAGACAGGAGGAATACCAGCGAGGCCTCCTCTTCCGCTGAGTGCTGAGGGTCGCCTCTGATGAGGGGCCACACCTGACCCTCAAAGGGGAATTCTGGTATCTGGGAAGCCAAAGGCCCATATTGGTTACCTGCTGGTGTGTAACAAACTACTCCAAATTCAGGCCCCCCCTGGCTGGACCTTCCTGGCTCAGGGCCCCTCATGAGGTTACAGTCAATGTCAGTCAGGCCTGCGGTCATCTGAAGGATCCACTTCCACGGTGGCTCATTCACGTGGCTGACATGTCAGCGAGGGCCCTCGGCTGGAGGCCTTAGCTCTGTCCACATGGGCCTCTCTACTGGGGTGCTGGAGTGTCCACATGGCATGGCGACTGGCTTCCCCCAGAGTGAATGATCCAAGAGGTCAAGGCAGAAGTCACTTGCCGCCATTCCATCACATACACTGTGGATCAAGGACGTGGGTGTCAGGAGGTGGGGATCACTGACGGCCATTTTGGATGCTGGCTACCAGGGCCCTTAGGGGAGAAGGAGATCAGAGGTGGACTGAAAAGTTTATCCAGAGAGCTCTTCTGTGCCCTTGGCTATTTTAAGACAAGGTGTTGGCTTTCCCAGTGAGCTGAGCTCAAGCCTTGTGATTATTATTTTTTTTTACCTTGTGATTATATCTCCCCACAAACCCCAGTCTTGGCTCCTTCCTCCAAAACCTCACACAGCTCTCCTCCAGGGCTTGTAGTTTATGTTCCTCTGCCCCCCACCCCTCTTCCCCCTTCCATCCCCCCGCCCAATCCCACCATCTGATTCTGCTTCCTTCTCCTGACTCAAACCCTATTCCCATAACCCTGTCCCCTCCCCTCCACAGCTAAAAGCTCACAAGGCCGATAGGCTAGGGAGCTTACATTCTTTCTCTCTCTCTCTGACTGAGTTGAGGGAGGGGAGTTCTGAGCTAAGGCCCTGGGCAGCACCGGGATGGAACAGAAGGGTACAGCTCTGCTTCCTGTCAACAGTGACAGCAAAGACAAGAGACCCAACTGGTGGCCTGCACCTGAAGGGTGGGTCTGGGAGGCGAGCTGGATGTAGAGCCCAGACAATTCCTGGAGGCCGCAAACCAGAGCCAGCTACCTTCTACTGGGGCTCTGCATGGAGTCGGGTGGAGAAGCTGTAAAAGGCGGAAGCCAGGCTAGATAGGGGAGCAGTTTCCCCTGGTCAGACACCTTCTGGCCTAACACACACGACCACAGCCTGCAGACTGGAAGTCAGAGGCTCCAGTGTCAGCAGAGTTCGAGGCCCTCCTCAGCTCCCAGAGCTCTCCCAGCTCAGGAGGATGGGGTGGAGGGGGCTGAGCATGCCTGAGCCCACTCCTCGGCTCTTGCACAGGGCAGCATCCTGGACTCTCAGGGAAGATGGGAAGGGGGAGAGGCCAAGCCCAGGCTGGCACCAAGGCCCAGCCAAGCAAGGGGGACATACAGGGAAGCTAAAGTGAACAGCTGGGGACAGCAAACCCCAGCTTTGGAGGGTGGGCTCCCCAGAAGCCCAGCCTGAGAGTGGGGAGGGAAAAGCAAGAGCAGTCTTAGCCTTACAATGTGGAGGAGTGCCAGTCAGATAAAAATGCTTTTGCCTTAGATAAAGGAAGGGGGAGGATGATTTCTAAACACATCTGGATGCACTGGCGGGGTTGGGAGGCAGAAGAGATCCCAAACTTCAGAAAACGGAGCCACGTTCTTTCTGGCTTTGGAGTCCACTCCGCCACGGGGGTTGCTGCGCTCTGACACTTTACATCTAGCTTCGCAATTAAACTTAGCCACCACCCTTCTTTGGGCAAAGGAAGAGCCCGTGGGAGGGGGAGCTGACCCAGGATTAACAAATTGCCTCAGAGGGTCTACAGAGTGGGAAGTTCATGAACAAGCCAGGAACCACCGAGGCGCCGGGACTCCTGAGACCATTTGCGTTTGGGTCCCCGTCCTGCTCCAGCAAGGGTTCCGGTGCCCTCCCTTGGACAGAGTTCTCCGTTCTTCCGCTTGGGCACCAGTTATGAAGCAAATGCATTCAGGCATGAATGTGTGAAAAGGTCAGGTCTGTGTAATAGGGACCGGGGGGGGGGGGGGTCTGCGGCAAACTGGAGAGTGACTGGAGGCATCCACCTTGAAAAAAGTTGTTCTTTAAATATCATAGTGGCCAAATGAATCGTGGTTGCCAGATCAGGCCACCAGTTTAAAACTTAAACAGCTTCGATGAGATGAAAACAGACCCCAAGTTATAACCCTATAACCCATATAGACATAGCTATGCTCTTTACGCATACATGTGCATGCACGTGCGCGTGCACACACACACACACACACACACACACACACCTGAAGTAGTGCTCTGGGCCTTTAAAGAGTCAAATTGTTGCTCATTGCCCATTATGTGGGCCCAATGAGTGGTTTCCCTGAAGTCCCTTTCAGGGAACTCGATGTTCCCTCCGGCCCAAACCCGCCCCACCCAGCTCCCTCTCTGGTCCCCTCATGGACCACAGAGGCTCTATACTGGGTGCCAGGATGGAAAAGGCAGTCAGAGAGGAAGGGTTGTAGACACACTGCCTCCAGAAGAGGCCCCCCAGCCCCTACCTGCCCCCTTAGCCCCCCCTGCCCCACCTCCCCACCGCTGGACAGGCTGTGAGCATAAAGCCAAGGGATCTGGAGCAGCTGAGAGTCCTGGTGAGTTTATGTGGGGAGGGCAATGGTGTCTGCAACTTCAGAGATCAAGACTGAGGCTCAGGGCCCAGTGAGCTGGGGAGAGCTGGTGTCCCCTCAGTGTGCAGAACAGGGCAACCGCCTACAACAGACAACGTCACAGTCCAGGCTGAAAGGGCCCAGGCTCAAAAGCACAGCACGCTCTGGGGAGGAGGCAGGGAGCTGAGGAGCCTGGCTGACCTTAGTCCCCATGCCCTTGCAGCTGGGCTCCCCCAAAACAAGCCAACCGTGCTGGGGAGCCCTGCTGAGGCCACGGGTGGATATAGGAAGTATTTCGTTTCCAGAGGGCGTGAGCTTGCACAGGAAAGAAATGCTCAGCCAGCCAGTCAGCGAGGGCAGGGGTGAGAGCCCCAGAGGCTGAGGCCATGCCGGGGAAGGCGGCTCTGCTCCCATCTGCCACCAGGCGGCAGCAGAAAGCAGCACACCTGCGCCACAGGTCCCCCAGGGTCAACCTGGCGGAAGCAGTTTCTCTATCCCTTTCTCCTGGACCTCCTTTTCCACCCACTAGCTAGTCCTACCAAAGCGAGCACAGATGTGCAGAGCAGTCTGAGGGAGGCAGAACCCAGGGGTCTGGTTGTGCCCAGCAGAGAAGCCCTGACAGATCACGGGGAAGGATGCTGGGTGCTCTGAGGGTGGAACTCACCCTGGCTGGACCATAGATTTTTACTCTGGCTACTGGGCAGTGACTCTGGGTGACATCCATCCATGCATCACTGCAGATGGCTATCTATAGATATACAGGTGTATACGGGCAGCTTCCCTTCTTCCAGCTCCCACGTCCTGCCCCAGGCCACCGTCCCGAAGTGGCCCTCCCCCACCCCTACTCCTTCTCCTCTTTTGCCTTTGGGAGGACCTGGCATCATTTTATGGCGACCTGGGGAGAGGAGAGCATCCCACACGCAATGCCCCCCTCTCTGCGGGAGACCAGCGGGCTTTCACACACTCCGAGGAATCTCCGGAGGCAGAGGAGATGGAAAATGGCAAGAACGAAAGGGTCCAGAAGGAAATCTGGTCAGAGGAGTATGGGCTGGCAGAGGAAATGCCAAGGTAGGGATGCCAAAGTGGGGAAAGCTGCTCAGCACTCTACAGAGGAGACCCTCTCCCTCCCACCCCAAGACAGCAGACTAAACAGGAACAGGGCGAGGCAGAGAAGACTAGCACAGGGTAGCAGGCGATCCATACATGCTTGTTAACTAAGGCAGGAGGGTTTCATGGGAAGAACCCTGGCCTGAAAAAAGGAAACCAGGTTTTAGGCATAGCTATGTGAACGTGAGAAAGTCACTTTCTCTTTGGTCCTCAGTTTCCTCACCCATGAAGTCAGGAGGCTGGACAAAAGCAGGGTGGCAAATGGAGCTTCCTGGAGCACTGTATTTGGAAGGACTGTGAGGTGGGAAAGACTCCGTAATCAATTAGCAATGTCTGCCTCAGGCACAGGAAAGCACAGAACAGTCTAGGGATC
Organism: Mirounga leonina; assembly: GCF_011800145.1. Taxonomy (NCBI): domain Eukaryota; kingdom Metazoa; phylum Chordata; class Mammalia; order Carnivora; family Phocidae; genus Mirounga; species Mirounga leonina. The sequence continues at coordinate 28,838,292 of NW_023270504.1, forward strand.
ATCTCTAAGTTCCTTCCATTCCAATGCTCTGTGAGTTGAGGACACATATTGCAGGAGGAGTGTGGAACCAGGGACACCTTGAGAGGCCTCCAGGAAAACTCAAGACCATGATGGCTTGTGAAGGCTTTTTGTTTCTCTAATTCCTTCCCCATGGACTCCAGAACACCAAGCCTAGGGAAGGACCCCCTCTAATGGAATGTCAGAATCCAATGTGGCGTGTTCAGTTGTCACTTCCAACACGTTGCGTTCCATCAGGCTCTCCAAGTCAAAGTGTGATACGTATTCCCGTCAGCGCTACCCTCCCAACGCGCAAATACAGGAAGCTGGAACACCCCTACAGTGGGAGCTCCCACACAGCGTAATGTGTTAGAATCAGATGGTGGACTCAAAAAAGACCACCCTCCTTTATAAATAAGAAGGTATGTTCCAACAGGATGGCGTGTTGCAGCGGGACCGCCTCTCGCCCTCCAGAAGGAGCTGCCCCAGCTGAGGAGAGAGAGCGGCCTGGCCTCTGGCTGGGGGCGCCCACGGACATCACAGAGGTTCCCAGCCAGACAGCGGTGAGGGACAGAGGCGAAGGCTGTCCACTGTGGTGGCCCTGACAGAGGTTCCTGGCCCCATAGCCACCCGGCTGCTGCCCACATCCTACAAGTGGGTCTCCTTCTCCCCAACTATTAGCCCCTCCCTTGCTGGAGAAGGCCCGCCATCCTGGCTGGTACCACCATCCAGGTGTTTCTTGGGCTGTGGCAGGCTGGGGTCAGGGGTGGTGAGCTGTCGCAGGCGCTGTGGAGACAAGAGGGAACAAATGGGTGCCACTGGTGAGAAAGGCACAGATGTTCCATCCTGTTTGTAACCCCAGGGCCCAGGTCAGGGCCAGGCACATGGGGGTGGTCGGTAGAATCTGAGTGAATACGGGAATAAATATTTTGAGAAGAGAGAAGAGACAATACTATGGTGACTAGGACCAGGAACTGGCCAGGTTCCCGTCCTTGCTCTCTTACTAACTACCTGTGCAATTGTAGGCAACCCATTTAACCCCTCTGTGCCCTATCTGTACAACGAAGATAATAATAGTACACAGCTCAGAGAACAGTGCCTGGCAAAGGTAAGTTGATCAATAAGTGCTTATTTTGATTCTTCTTACTATTACTATTATAATGTGATCAATAAGTCCCTATTATATTATATGAGTAGTAGTACTACTATTATTACTGGTATTGGTACCATCTCCTCCCCCTGCTTCTTGCCTTGAATGCAGATGTGATGACTGGAATCACAACAACCTTCTTGTGACCATGAGGTGGTGAGCATGATGATGAAGACATGCTCAGACAGAGGTGCAGAAATATAGGAAGAGTTTGGTCCCTAGTGACCTCTTTAAGCAGCTGAACCAAATGCCAACAGCATCCATCTCTGGTCCTTCTCGATGTAAAAAGAAAATAAGCCTATTTGCTTATTGCAGGTTGGGTTTTTCTGTAACTTATAGGCCTGTTAGATTTTTACAAGTGTAATGTCTTCGTAGGACAAGTTCTATCCCCTTCCAGGAAGGCGTGTCTTAAATTCTAAACAGGGAGCCTCTGCATGTGGCTCCCCAGAATTAAGATAAGAAGCCAGGAGCCTGTGTATGAAATGAACCATGATAGCTGGTTATTAGTTTCCTGGGAGCAAGGAATTTGTGCTCTCTAAATCTCTGTGTTTGGGTGCCTTTAAGTTCTTGTTGTGACTCAGTTTCCTCCTTAAGTCTCTGACAGTTTACCCTTGGTCAACCTGCCCACATGATCTGCTGGAAGTCAGATTCTGAAGGTCTAGGACTCCAGGACTTTTTAAGATTTCTGAAAATGAAGCCATTGGACCAGTCTTCAAAGATTCCATGAGACCGAAGGGTTGCCCCACGCTCAGAGCTGGGCTCCACCCATGGTGTCCTGCTTACAACCTCTCTCAGCAACCCCCTTTCATGCATCACTTGCTCTGGCCCCTACCTTCTTGAAGGAACCCTGGGTCTTCAGAAGGGTGATGATGATAAAGAGTGGGACGCAGACCATGGAAGAGAGAGCCAAGAACCAGCCGATGGAGTAGCCCCAGGGAGGGTACACGTAGATGTTGTTGTATTTGAGAGGTGTGTACTTGCTCAAGGAGAAGAGGAAGGTGGCCTGGAAGGAGGGAGAGGTGGATGCAGATGAGACAGAGAGCCCTTGAAATCTTCTCTTCACCTGCTTCAATATCCAGGGACAGAGGACAAGTTAATGCACTGTGGTGCATCACTGAGGTAGACTAGTAAAAGCCATTACAAACCCTGGGCCAACGCATGCCCCCCCGCCCCAAGGACTGAGACAGGAGGAGCTCTGAAGAAAGGAGGGAAGGTGGAGGAGCCCTCAGCAGGCAGACAGAAAGAGACCACTAACTGGGAAGTCGGGCAGCAGATGGAGGTGCTGAAAGAAAGGAATGGAGCAGGAACTGGAATGAGGCAGTGGAAGGAGACAGCCCCCGAAAGGAAGGGCAGGAGAACCAACCTAGAAAGGGAAATGGACCAGCCTCCCCAGGTAACTGGATAGGCAGGGAGCAGCCCCAGAACTCGGGCATCCTGTTCCCCGTCCCCGAGTCTTCTGGAGGCAGGAGGGTAGCTGGGTGGGCACATACCAGGCAAAGTCCAGGGGTCAGAAAGAGCCAGGAGATCTTCACCAAGGGCCATGGCCTGTAGCCAATCATGTCCTCAACGTTGTCATAGAAACGATCTGCCCCTGCCCAGGTGCGGTGGGAGAAAAATGCGAGAACAGGAGGAAGGAGAGAGCTTGTGGGTATTTGGGGAGGACTCACCTGGCTTTGCCCTCTTCCCCCCACCCTGTGAGGGGAAACTGAATCAAGGCACGTGAATGAGATGGGTCCCTGGCACCCCAGCCACAAGGCAGGGAGCGAGGAGGGAGAAGGGACTGCCACCAAAAAGCTGGGAGCCCTGGAGAGAGTCACCCAACTTCTCGGTGCAATCCTTCGTCCCCTTGTCTAGGGATGAAGACCCTAAATCCTAACCACAGAGGAGGGTGTGGGCCTAAAATGGCACAATGGCTAGCAAATGCTCATTTATCTATGCCGCAGAGATGAATTCGGTCTCAAGTCAAAACAGCAAAACAGCAAGGGTCCCACTGTGCTAGCTTAAAACGCTAAACTCACATAGGGCCAGAAAGCCACTGGGAAGGGAACAACAGTCTAGACTCTGGAGGAACCACTCTGCATTGTCAGGAAAGCACGGCAAGAGGCTTGATCTGTGTTTGTAGAAACACTGACTGGTTTTGTTTACTGTCCTTGTTTGCTCCAGATCCAGGCCCACCCAGTCCTCTAAGGAGGAGAGAGCTACGGATCGGGAAAGACCCTTGGAGGGCCTCTCTGGCCCTTCCTCAGCAAAGAAATAACTTCCCACTGATCACCGGTGTGCAGGAAATGCCCCCATTAGGGAGTCATTCCTTTGACTTGCAAATTTCTCCCCCAGCTAACAACCAGATACTGCTGGGAGGGTGTAAACTATTACAGTTCCTCAGCTCTTTAGAACTCACTGTGATGGAGTTTATCAGATCCTCTTTGGGAGCAAGTTCTGAGAAGCAGCAGAGGAAAATCAGAAAGACATCAGATGCTTGAGGTGAGAAGAGAGGAGACATGTCCAGGGAGAGGGAGGACACCAGACAGGAAGGCTTAGGGTAGCAAAATAAAAACCTTCCTACTCGCGGCTTTCCTACTCATGCACACTACAATGGCACCCCCATCCTCTCTGCCCCGAGCCTTGTTACATTGACAATGCGTTCCCCCAACTTGGTGCGGTGGAGCCCGAGGGTCCTGGGTATGACGATGCTTCCTCCACGTACTAGCTGTGTGAGCTCAGGCAAGAGACCTACCTCTCTGAGCCTCGCCTCCCCCTGCAAAGGGCTGCTGTGTGAGCTGCGAGATTATGTATGCCACAGTCAGCAGGTTGCTTGGCATTCAGCAGTGCATTGACTCAATGCATAAAGGATCCCCCCCTACTGTCATCAGGACTGGCTAGTCACCCCAGCACTGAGGGGGGCTGGTGGTGGAAGTCAAAGGAAGGCAGAATTCACTTCCGCAGAAGAAAGGAATGCGTAACAGCCACAAGAAAAACTACCTCAAAAACAGGGGAATGAGTTTCCTGTTCAGGGAAGTATTCAAGCAAAGTCTGGGTGATAACCTAGAAAGGGAATGTGGGGATGTGGGGATGCTCAGACAAAGTGGCCCTGGCTAGGATTCCCACTGGCAAAGGGCTTCCGGCAGCTTCTGTATCAAGAAAACTGTTCCCTGTTGTTTCTAATTCCTCTCACTATTGCGGGAAATCAGTTTTGTAGAAACTACCTTAACCCAGCTCTATCTGCGATAATGAGAAATGCCCGGGTTCTCAGCGATGGATGAACGTCCCAGGGCAGCTATACAAAGACCTATAGAAACCAGAGGGCCGGCACAGCCCATCTCTCCTCCTGGGCAGATCACGGCCTTCTGGGGAGGGCGGGGCAGAGGCTCCTCCTCCCTCTCCTCCCTCCACTTACCGTACACCCAGCTGATGCAGAGCACTTCAAACATGGCCAGGAAGAGCAGGCATATGCCACTGGAAGCGTAATAATCAAACAGCTGGAAGATATACATCCCGCCCTGCGGAGAAGTCAGTGGAGCTAGGCAGGGCCTTGGCCAGGGTGCGCAGGGGACACGCTCCGCAGCGAGAGTGCAAACACCCAGCTGGGCCCCCATCCTGCCCAGCCCGTGGGAAGTCACTCCTTGCAACTAAAGGGAGTTGGCCTTGCCTACCCCTGCCCCCAGGCCCTTCATCTGACCTCAGGACAACAACTTCCGACAGCTTCAAAGACCTTGGCAACCGTGGGACATACACTGTTTCTTCTGCCCAGCATCCTATCTCGTAACGTAGAACCTGGCACCACCTCACTCTGAGTGTTCTCCTCTCCCTGCTCCAGGCTGGAAGCAGAGCCAGCGCTGGACACTCACCGTGTTCTTGGGAGACGGTCCCTCTCTTTCCTTGGGGGTTGGAGGGGTGGCGGCAGGTCAGCCTGAAGCTGTACCAGTGTTCTTTACTATCAGGAGGGCAATCTAGCTGAGAATGGCATTCCTGACCATGTCAGGAGAGCAGCTGGATCCAACCATACCTGAAACCAATTATCTCTAGACTTTTCAGTTTCCTGGCCCCAAAAAACTCCCTTTTCCACTCAAGCTGGCTAGCATTTGGTTTCTGTCACCTGACACCAAAAGAGCTAACTGAACACAGGTAAGGTTCTACTGTGTGGTCCCTACAACCTCTCTGTGATGAGGGCAGAGCCTGTGTCAACACCACCAAGGAGCCGATGAGGAAGGTGTGCCCCCTGGCTCCCTCACCTGGGTGGGGGCACACACCTCTGCTCACCTCCGTAACCAGGAAGAGCCCGATCAGATAGCACACGACTGCAATGGCCAGGATGAGGAGCTCTCGCCGCCCACTCTTCCGGAGCTGACTGGGGAACATGTCCACGGAGGCTGTCACCAGGCACTCCACACAGACAAACTGCGGGCAGGAGGGGAGCTGGGGTGAGAGGTGCAGCTTGCCCTTTGCCCTGGCAGCCTCTCACCCCACTCACCCATGCTGACGCACAGGAGCACAGGGGTCAAGGGCAGACGTGGGGTGGCCAGCCCTGCCCTGGCCGCATCTCTACAACAGAGGGTTCCAGCATGGGGGCTGGAGGGGGAGACATGTTCTGTCCCCAAGGCTGGGGGGCAGGGCTGGGCAGCTTGAGCTGAATGCTGGAAGGAGGCTGGAGGGCCATCTGGGAGGGGGGTGTCCCTGTATGGGGAAGGGTCAGGCCTGGGGGGAAAAGGCAGGTGGCCCCCTCACAGAATAGGTTGGTCTTGAGACGAGGGGTCACCCAATCAACTGCAAGGACAAGCCCCGAAAGCGGAGGGGGATCTGGAATGTATGGTCAGTGGGAAAGGAGATGGAGGGAAGGTAATGGCCAGAAACGCAGAAGCTGGCAAGAGGGTCGCCAGGGCAGGGAGGGGTGCGGTGGGGTGGGCAGGTGACAAACCTGGCTGTCCAGCCCTAGGAAGATGAGCATGATGAAGAAAAGACAGGACCACAGCTGCGATAAGGGCATCATTGTCACAGCCTTGGGGAAGGCGATGAAGGCCAGACCAGGACCTGCCAGGCACAAGGCACTGTCAGGAGAGTTCCCTCCTGCTCTCACTGCCCTCAGGAAAGAGCCTTCTCCCAAGGCACTGTGTGAGTGTGCATGAGTGTGTGTGTGAGAGAGAGTGTGAGTGTGTGTGTGGAGGAGTGGTGCAAGAAGGGAGGGTAGTTTCATCCATCACTCGGCTCTTCTGGTTCTGGGGAGCTGGTTTGTGCATCCATTCGTGCTTGCAGCTGTGGGTCTGCCCACCTACCCTCAGTCCCCGCTCCCCCCCCACCACCCATGGTTCAGGAGGCCCTCCTCTGTGCCAAGCAGGGCCCACAGAGGCTAAAAAGTTTCCCATCAGCCAGCTCCTGGGACTCCTTCCTGGGACCCTGGTGGAGGGATCTGTGTTCTCCCATCAGGGCCCAGACAGCAAAGTGGTACCTACCGGACTCGGCCACTTCGGAGATGGGCAACCCCTGCTCCTGGGCCATGAAGCCCAGGATGGAGAAGACCACGAACCCGGCTGCGAAGCTGGTGGCACTGTTGAGGAAGCAGAGGGCGATGCAGTCCCTGCGGGGGCGGGGAGGCGGAGGAGCCAAGGGAAAAGAGAGGAAGAAATCCCTCAGGGGAGGAGAGATCCAAAGTCAGTCATTGGGGAGCGGGGAGGGAAAAGGGAAGGGAAAGAAAGATTCGGGAGGAGAGGGATGGAAGAGAGAATGGGGGAGGGAGCAAGATCGAGGATCATTGGAAGGTGGGGAGGGAGAAAAAGAGGGAAGAAAGAAATTCAGTCTGGGAACTGAAGCTTCGATTCCCTGGCGACACTCCAGGAAGACCAGCCCTGCCACCCCAGGGTCCCCGGCACCCCATTCCGCCAATCACCTGTAGCAGTTGTTGTGGTACTTGTTGTAGCTGCCCAGGGCGGTCAGGCACCCCTGGCAGATGGCGAAGGAGAAGAAGATCTGGGTGCCCGCGTCCATCCACACCTACATGAGACCCCAAGAAAGTGGCAGGGGGTGGGGGGGGCAGCTGGCCGTGGCCCCTCAGACCCTGCTGGCCCCTGGGTGTGCCCTCAGGAGTCACTCACTCGCCACCCTCCACTCACATGTCACTTCACAGGCAGGCCCATTTAAATGTGGCTCTGGGGGCACTCAGGAGACCCCACATACTTGGATTTCTTGGGTGGAGGGGCAGTGCCCAGATAAGGCAGGGCAGAACTGAGAGCTCCAGGCTCACTCCAAAGCACTGAGGGCCTCAGGCAGCCAAGACTGGGTCCAAGAGCCACTTCATTAGAATATAAAGAAAAAAACCTAAGACTCCTTGGGGAAGGGGGGGTGGGGCAAAGAATGTGCTCAGACAAGTCCTAGAGGAGGAAATAAAAATGCAAAGTAAATCTGTGTGGAAATGTCCCACCTCGCAGTAGTAAAAAATAAATTAATTAAAACAATAAAATGATACTATTTTGATCTCTCAAATTATTGTAGATCAAAGGTTAAAATGAATTATTATGGAATCTCTCATGGGCCCCGGAGAAAAAAAGGGTACGTTCCAATACTGGTGGAGAAAAATCTATATTTCTCTGAAGCCAGGACATTTCAAGACACTTAAACGCACATATTCTTGGACTTAGTGATTCCAAGTCTGACTATTGTCAGAAAATAATCAGAGATGTGGTCCAAGATTTAAACACAAGGTGTCGATTGCAGCTATATATATGATCATAAAAAAAAAGTGCCTGACCTGAATGTCCAAGAATAAGAGCAGATTGATGACACCTGCCCCGCGTGTGAGTGCTCAGAGGACACGGAGCCTGGTCTATCGTGCGCACTGCCCACTCTGTCCTTAGAGCACTACCTGGCCCTTAACTGGTCCTCAGTACATTTTGGGTGAATGAGTGACTGAATGGATATTATATGCAAGTGTTTAAAATGACATTTACAAATGAATTTAATAACATGGAAAATGCTTACAATATAATTTAAATGAAAAAAGATACATCTCTATATAATTATCTCAACTATGTTAAAACACAGACACACACACACACCAACTAGAAAAAAAGAGTTGGAAGGAAATCTACTAAAATGCTCATAGAGATATAGCTGATTACAAGAGATCTTTAATTGTTTTCTAGTGGGGATACATTGCCTTTATTCTTTTTTTAAAGATTTTATTTATTTGACAGAGAGAGAGCACAAACAGGGGGAGCAGCCGAGGAAGAGGGAGAAGCAGGCTCCCTACAGAGCAGGGAGCCCAATGAAGGACTCAATCCCAGGATCCTGGGATCGTGACCTGAGCCAAAGGCAGACGCTTAACGACTGAGCCACCCAGGCGCCAGATATATTGCCTTTATACCAAGAGAAAAGCAACCAGAGATTTTCAAAAGTACAGCTGTGGTTTTGGGTGGGAGACAGCGGGGAACTGGTCCCCAGCACAGCTCCTACCTGGGGGTCCTTGAGGCGAAGCAAATCTGGCTTCAGGTAATAGATGATGCCCTCATAGGCTCCAGGAAGGGTGATGCCTCGGATCAAGAGGATGATCAGCATCAGGTAGGGAAACGTGGCTGTGAAATAAACAACCTGGAGGGAAACAGGCTCAGGTCACCCCTGCTGGGGACACAGCCGCCAGGAGGTACCAGGGAGCCTATGGCCGTCCTCCTGTCAGCCCTCCTCAGGCAGCAAGAGTGACACCCAGCTCAGCGTCAGACACCTCCTTAGAGACGCCGAGAGGGGCTGAGCACCTGCAACTCTCCACACCTTCCTTTACACATTTTAGCGGGTCTCGGGCTTCGAGGCAGGTAGAGTATGAGATACACATCAGCAGGGCAAGGAGGGAGGAAGGACGGGGAGGGGCACGAGCTTCCAGCCATAATATTTCAAAGACTATTTTAAAATCCAGAATCTGGTCTCCTGGAATCCCTCATCCTGGCTGTTCTCCCTTTGCCCCCTGGCGAGGGTGGGTCCTGGTGAAAGAGGCGGAGCAGATCTGCAGAGTGACCTGTGGCAAAACTTAAACTACTTTTCCAGGCTTAAGTCTGGAGGGGCAGCTGTGGCCTGACCTCTGGGATATGGAGACACTCTGAGGGGTCCACTCTGCTCCCTGAGCAAGCTTAGCTCCTTACCGGAGGTGACAGCAATATCTGTGTTATTATCACTGTTACTAGTTTTATTATTATTACAACAATCCTGGGAAGGGGGAGGCTGCCCCCAGAACAGGCTAATCAGAACGGTAAGTATCCTGTCTATTCCTGGCTTTAAAAAGCATGAATCATCAACCTCAGATTCCCTGGGTTGGAAATAATGGCTCAAATCTGAACTCTCTACATGTACAATAAGCCACTGTTGTCCATTCTTGGCCTGAACCCTTTTGATTATTGGAAACTCACCACTTCAAAGACAGTTCTGTTTGCTGGTTCATACCATACTACAAAAAGCGAGTTGTAAAAGTGTATGATCCTAATTGTGTCATGTACAGACATGATAGATACAGATACACGCAAACACACCTATAAAGGAAACTAGAAAGCAATATCAAGACATTAATGGGGATTAGTAGATCCAAATCTACCATGCTGGCTGGTACAGTGATTAGGGGGACTTCCGTGTTTCTTATTTTGATCTGTATGTTACTTATGTAAACAGGTTTTTTACAGTCATATTGAAAGAGAAAGTCTTTCCTTGTACTGAGCTAAACTCTTCCTACTGTTTCCCCTGTTCTCACCTTGCCTCTCCCTTACACTACCTCCTTCTTACACTGTGAGCGTCCCCATGGCTTCTGGGGGCCACAGAGAGCTTACCAGGAGCCAGAACACCTCACCTTGCCTGTGGTCTTGACCCCCTTCCAGATGCAGAAGTAGCAGATGACCCATGCCAGCAGGAGGCACAGGGCCAGCTCCCAGCGCAGGGCTCCTAGCTCATGGATGCCTGAGGTGATGCCCAAAACACGTCTCCTGAGGATGGAAAAAAAAACAAAACAAAACAGGTGAATGGCGAAAGGGGCAACTTGACGTTTGTCTTCAAGTCTCTTGATTCTTAGAGCTGACCCCACAGATCTCATGTTCCAGGCTTCCCCTCCCCATCCCACTGCAGCCCCCCATGGCCACGCCATGTTCCCACCTGTGGTCTGTATGCCCCTGCTGTTAGAAGACCAAATCACGTAATCCCATAGGTATCTTTGTCTTTCTAACCATCCAGCTTTCTCTGTTGTGCAGAGAGAGATAGAGAAAGAGAGAGTGAGGGTGGTAAGTAATGTATGGATGAGCAGATGGAGAGTAGATACTTACATAGGCAGGTTGATGCACAAGTACATGGGTATCAAACAGGGGGGCTGAATATGTTTTAGTATCTAAAGAATGCAGGGAGTGGTGGAAATGTGTATGCATAAGTGTTGGTGGATGTGTGGGTTTGGGGTGACATGAGGGCATACACGTATGAGGGTGTAGGGTAGACACATGTGGGTGCTGGTAAATACGTGTGGGTTTTGGGTAAGCATGAGGGTACAGGCAGACCTTTGTAAGAACGAAGGTGGACACGTGTGGACACGGGCAGATGTAAGGCGTAGTCATGTGGAAGGGCAGAGGTGTGAATACAGGGTTTGCCAATTTCTGCAGTACCAATATGCTCACTTTGGCCAATTTCAAGCTACTAACATAACATCACTGAACACGGAGCTGGGGGTGATGTGCACCATCTGTTCTGCTGAGCTGGGGCGGACCATTTGCCCATGTGCCATGCACCAGCGAACACGGCACACGTGTCGGTAGGTGTGAAGGTGTATGTAGGTGGGTGCCTGGGGGTGTGGATGGGTGCAAGGACGCAAGTCGACATGGGAAAATGTGTGAGTCTGGCTGGACACAGGTGGACTCGGGGTCATTGGGAGTGTGTCAGTGGACAAGTATGGGTAGTTGTGAGTGTTCCCCCAGGTCCCAGTGATGTGCCAGGTGGGGGGAGGTGGGTAAGCACTGGAGAGCGTGCACAGAAAGGCTTAAACTCGCACTCCAAGTCCCAGGCCTCAGACATCCAAATTTCCTGCTTGGGGCCCCTGGCACGTGGCATCCAAGCCCAGCACCTACTCCCAGAATTCCATGACAGGTGAGGTGAAGTTCTCAGAGGGGGTTGCTGTGCGGGCTCCCGAGCGGTTCAGAAAGTCCATGCAATGCTCTGTTGAGGACAAGGGGGGCTGGGCATCAGCTAGGGACCAGATGGGGAGAGATGCCCTTTCACCCTAGTCCCCCTGACCCTCTGACCTTACAGCCTGGCAGTCCCCATCATTCCCAGTCCCAAGAGCTTCCTGTGGAGCCCCCATTTTCCAGGAGTTGACCAGCCAGGTGGTTCATGGGACCAGCCCCCCTCCCTATGTTCCTCCTACTGCTCTTGTTCCAGTGAATCTGGCAGTTTCTCTGGCCACCCCGCCACCCAACCTCTGACACAGAGCTCAGATCCCTCCGCCCCTGGAACCGGCCCACTCTCTCCACTCAACACACAAATGGACTGCGTCCTCGTGCCTGCTCTTCCCCCTCGATGGCCTGCTGTTCACATGGTGGGTTCCTCCTCAATCTTCAGCCCTCAGCCAGCGATTTTCTTCCCACTGTGGTACCGTTTCGGCAGTTTTGTTCACCCATAGCAATTTGTAATTATTTGATTAATTTGTCCCTTTCTACCAGTAGACCGCACGCTCACAGAGCGCTGGGCCACGGGGCTTGTGCTCAGCCGTCTATGTCTGGCACCCAGCACGGAGTGAGTGATGATAACCCCTCGCAGTGGCACAAAACATTCACAGTCGGGTGGGGTTTTCGGTTCTCCTGGTGGCTAGTCCAGATTCCCACAGAAGGGTCAGCCAGCAGGACGGCACCAGGGCCCGCACAGCCCGGCTCTGAGGCAAGGGTTTCCCCCAGGGAGAGGCCCCAGCCCAGGGGTTGAAACCATGGATACCTGTGTTCCAGCTATTGCTACAGGTCGTCCAGGGCAGCTCAGAGGTGAAGGAGCTGAACAGGTAGAAGAGGGCCCAGGCCAGGATGATGATGTAGTAGATGTTCAGATAGGACTCGATGACCACAGAAGCCAGACCAATGCCTACGGGAAGAGGGGAGGCATGCGGGAGCAACAAGGAGAACCCAAGAGATCAAGTTAGCCCAGCAGAGCCACACGGAAGCCTCCCGCCGCGGCTAGAAGGGGATTGGGTGCCACCCGAAGACAACTACCAGGATTTCTTTATTGGCCCGAGAAGCCACAGACAGCACATTTTTCTAAGAAACACAGGTTACAGATCACCACAGTTTGCATTCTTCCAGTTTTGCAATATATATATTTGAATGTATATCTTCTTTTTATTTTTTTATTTTTTTCTCATTATGCATAATTTACTTGACATATCTTTTTTTTTTTTTTTTGAAGGAAATAAACTCTGGAAGGATTGTCATCCAAAAGCTACCTGTGGTTCTCTAGGTGATAGGATTTCGGTTCACTTTTTAAAGGTTTTTTTTTTCCCTTTTGTCCATCTGCATTCTCCAGTTTTTCTACGACAATCACACATTACTTGTAAAATGAAAAAGGGCAAGAAGAACAAAGGAGTAAGTGGGGAAGTCTTGGTAAGAATCAGTCTCAGGATAAGAGCAAAAACCAAAAGAAACCAGCAAAGAAAAAAAAAGAAGAGGTCGCTGGTTGTCGAGAACCCTGGAGCCTGAGTGGGTCTCAAAATGCCAGCTCACCGCCCAGTGAGGGGCAAGAGTGTCAGCCGAGGCGGGACCTGTGCGCCCAGGTCGGACGCAGGGGAGCAGTCTGGAGGCTGGCCGTGGGGCTGGGAGGGAGCAAGGGCAGGCGCAGTCCCCCCTCCCCTCGCCTCCCCCCTCCCCGGCCCGCCTGCTCCTGCAAACGTGGGATCTTTTCCACAGTCATTTTAAAAGTAGCACGTTGCCAGGGCGGCCGTTAGTCCCGAGGTGTGAAAGCAGGCGGAGGAGTGGGCGCCGCGCCCTGTCCCAGGTCCCAGTCGCTCCGCGTCCTGGGGAGGTGCCCGCGGCCCGGGAAGCCGGGGCTCCAGGATGACTTAAGGAAGCACAGCCCCGAGGCAGGTCGGAAAATCAATGCCGACTGTCCACAAAACCAGCCCTTGGCCGGGGAGCCCACCCTGATTGTCTGTTCCAGCGGGCCTGGCCAACTCGACCGGAGCACCCCCCGCCCCCCGCCCCCGTGTTTTCCTGCGTTTGGGTCTCCGCAAATCATGCAGGCGTGGGGGGCAGGGGCGCCCTAAAGCGACCGTGGGCTGGGGCCTCGGGAGGAGCGGCGGCCAGGGCTGCTGATGGCGCGGAGGGTCCCCGGGGAGCCGGGCGGCCGGGCTGTTCGGAGCGCGCACACAGACACCCACACACCCAAACAAGCGGCCACTGTGCGGCCACTCGCCGCCGGAACGCGCTGTGCTCCCACCGCCTGTAAACACCCGACCGGACCCGGGAGGAGGCGGGGAGCCAGGCTGGGAGGAGGGGGTGCCCCATCTCTGAGGGTAGGGATGATCTCAGGGGAGGAAGCTTGTGCCTGTGTGTAAACTGAGGAGGGAGGGAGGGTGGGTGAGCACAGGGTGTGGCCTCCGTGTGCTGGGAGGGTGAACTGCGGGGTGGGTGCCATCAGGCCGGTGGAGGGCAGGTAGCAGGCAGCCTGGACCCTCCCACCAACACCGGGGCACACACCCTGAGACTCCAGGCCTTGGAGTCTCTGTCTCTTCAACTTGGCCAAGAGGGAAGGAGCAGTAATCCCTCCCCCCAACCCCCATCCAATGCTTGGTTTGCTCACCCGATCTGTGGTGACTGCCTTGGAGAGTTAGTAGATACCTGCCAGAGAGGCCAGCCCCGCCTTTTGCCACCCAGGAGCTCGCTTGGTCCTAGGGATAGCACGCAACTGGGTGGGACATTAGGCGACTGCTGGGCTCCAGAGCAGAACACGGAGACACTGCTCTGGCTGAGGCCACAGTCGCCCAGCAGGACCCAGCACTCCTGAGTAGAAACGTATGTGGGCCAAGCTTCGCCCCTCCCCAGCCCCTCACTGCTGCTCTCCAGGGGTCCCATGGGTGCCCCAAGAGGAATGAGTACCAGATGAGCCTGGTCCCTGCAACCAAACCCCCAATTGGTGGTCGGGTTCCCAGCCTGCTCAGGAGCCAGGTTTTCCCCCCATGCCCACCTGAGCATGGTGGCTACAGCCCAGCTGAGTAGGCTGTAACCCCAGATAGCCTAGTCCCTGGGGCTGCCTCCAGACTGACGTGAGGGAAAGAGTCCTCTCCTCATTTCCCATAGGCAAGGAACCTCTCAGAGACAAGGGCTGGGGAGTCCCCCCAAGGGGACTGGCCCAATCAGCTAAAGATGGGGTGGGGAAGGACACCCCAAGCTGCTCACATTAATACTAGCAAGTCCATAGAGAGAACAGGAGCTGTCCCTAACCTAATCCCTAACCTAATTCCTAACATGGGAAAAAGCATGAATTTTCAGCTCAGGGAGACCTGGGTTCAAATCCTCAGTAAATGATCTCATTTTCTCATGTGGAGGATCCAATGAGGAAATGCATGTCAAGTGCTTGCCGGAGCCCTAACACATAGCCGGGCTCAGGGGACGTTAGCCATCGTCATCATCGCGATGGTTATGTACCTCGGCGGCACGTCTGGGGCCGCGCCATGTACACCGGAACAGCATTCCAGGAAGCTGATGAAGAGGAAGCTCCAGGATTCCTCACTTGCAAAAACTCCTTCCAAGCTCTGCATCTGATTTTGCACTGGTGATTTTGTATTATCTTTCTTGAGACGTGACTTCCTCCCCAGGATCTATAAGCTTTGGGCCCCCCAAAGTCTGATAACTCTTCCTGTGTCCCCCACAGCACTTCGCACAGGATGAGAGTAATGAAGAAGAAGGTGGTGGCAGGGAAGGAAAGGCGAGGAGCGATGGAGGGATGGAGGCGCTTGGTGGCCCTGGTAGGAGGACAAAGGGGAACACTCACCCTGGAGAAGGGGACAGATCTTCCTCCAGGCTGTCACGCTGCCTTGGCTGGTGTACTGGCCCAGCGCCACCTCCAGGAAGAACACTGGGATGCCGCAGGTGAAGAAGAAGATGAAGTAGGGGATGAAGAAGGCTCCTGTGGAACAAGAGGGGGCAGGGGCTGAGTCCTCGACCCATCTGGGAGACCAGCGTCCCACTGCTTGGCATCCTTGATCTCCCTCCCCACCCTCCCAGGGGCCCACGTCGGCTTCCTCCTGTCTGCGAACAGGGCAGGCAGAAATTTTCCAGTCTGAACCCCATTCAGGATAGGAAAGACCTTTGAAGAAAAGGGAGTGCACATTTAGGTGGAAATCCTAATAGATGCACTATTTATTTTCTCAGTGTGCTTCACAAACTTAGTCCATTTATTATTTTTGGAACCAAAACATGTGTTCTGTATAATTTGATATGCTTATTAAATTATCAAGTGTGTTACATTTTAGAGAAAACCAAACAAAAACACCTCGGAAAAATTGCTTTTCCTCTAATAATTTTCAGATGTTTTTTTCCCTCCACCAGGCTCTGATCCAAACTGGGGCCCCAGCAGAGAAGGCCGTTTCTCTGCTCAGGCAGATTCTCGGGCACTGGGGTTTCAGCAGTTATGTGATTAGGTGCTGACCTACAGCCCCCACAGGAGGCCAGGCCAAAAAAGCATCCAGCAAAGTGGGGAACTTAAAAATAATGCTAAGCCGCTGGTGCCCACTTCAGTCACTAAGACATATACCTGAGGATGGAAAAAAAACCAAAACAGATGGGTGAGCAGATTATTGTTTACTGCGTCAAAATAACACTTAGCACTTATGTTGTGCTTACTGTGTGTAAGGCATTCTTCTAAATGCTCCACCAACATCAGAATCCTCACAGAACCACCTCCCATGGGGCAGGTACCACTGTTGTCCCCATTTTACAGATGAAGAGACTGAGGCATCACGCCAAGTGGTCCGAACCTGAGTCTGTGCTCTTACCCAAGTAATCCACATTACTTTGCAGGAAAAATAGAAAGTACAAAGGAGGAAAAAGGAAAAAAAATATTGTATAGCCTTCCAATTTTCTTATAAACACACACACACGCGCACATATATACATATATATTTGGCAAAAAATGAGAACCTACTATATATTCCTTGACTACCATTTAAAAACCTATCATGAACCTATTATATCAATAAATATAGAAGGCATCATTTTAATGCCCGTATCATATTCCACCGTAAGCATGTATCTTAGTTCATTTCATCGATACCTCCACTGGCCAGGTATCTTTGGTTGTTTCATTAGAAACCCCACTGCGATCCATTGTCCACATCCTTGTGCACTTAGCTAACTGTCTCCTCAGTATAAATTTCCAGTGGACAAATTGGTAGGTCAGAGTGTATGTACTTTTTTTTTTGCAATAAAATATATATAACATAAATTTTACTTTTTAACCATTTTTAAGTGTAAGGTTCAGTGGCATTAAGTACTTTCACTCTGTTATCCAACCATCACCACCATCGATTTCCAGAACCTTCTCAGCCATCCGAATCTGAAACTCTGTAGCCATTAAACACTTAACTCCCTATTCCCTGCCTCTCCCTGGCCCCTGGTAACCACCATTCTACTTTTTGCCTATGAATTGTTTTTCTAGACACCCTATATAAGAGGAATCATGCAGTACTTATGTTTTTGGTGTCTGGCTTATTTCACCTAGCTTCATGTCCTCAAGGTTTATCCATGCTGTTTTCAGGCTGAATAGTATTCCCTCATGTGTATATATCACATTTTGTTTATGCATTTGTCCATTGATGGACATTTGGGTTGCTTCCACCCTTGGGGCTTGAACAGTTTTTTAAGGACTTTGACATGCATTTCTGAATCGCCCTCCCAGCCTCTTCTACCCATCTGCACCGCCAGTAGCAATATGTGAGAGTGAAGGAGAAGGATCTGTGAGTCTTCTGGGCCCTCCGGAGCCACAGCAGCTGGTAATTCTCCAAGTCCTGAAGTCCTTTTTAACTCTAGCTTTGCCCGCACATCCTGAGTAACACCACTGACGCCGGTTCACGCGGCTTAGGTGGTTACAGGGGTGAGGCTGAGGGGCTCTCCCAGAGGGCGCTTTACAGGAAGTCTGTGGCGGCATGTGACCCATGGGCCCCTTCCTGCTGGCTGTGCGGAAGCCCTTCCCTCTCCTGAAGGGGACGGCCTCAGCCCTACCCTTGGCACATAGACTTCTGCCCCACAGAAACCGGGGAGAGCTCAGGAGGCCTGGAGCTGGGCCACCCTCAGGCTGAGTCGGGCCTGGAGGGTCAATGCTAGGCCCCGGCCACAGCAGGCAGTGGGAGGAGGTTGGTCCTGGAGCGCCTACAGGCATCCGTTCTTGGCTTTCTCCCTGGGTTTTCAACATACTATCACTGCAAACATCCTCCCCTCGGAGTGAGAATCCTCACACGGGGAGATGGACCTGGCCCACAGTTCCCTTAGCATCTGCCCATGCTCTGGGCACGAGCAGCCGGATGAGGCCCCCAGGGATCTGTGAGGACAGGGTGACTTGGGACGCATTTATAGTCTCTCTCCCTTTGCTCTAAGGTATGCCTTATTAGCTCTGCCAAGCACTTACTCCGGAACCACTAGCAATCTGGAAACTCAGAATTCATAAAATTCTCTTTTGGGGTGAGCCATTTTTTGAGGATGATCTAGTTTAGCAACTCCCTGGGTTTTTTTTTTGTAACCAAAGATATTATTACACCAATAACACTATTTTTTCATCCCTCTTGAAAGATTTTTCTCTACGGAACCGTTGGTTAACTAATTATTAATTCATTATGAATTGATTAATATATCAGTAAACACTATATTTAACTGCTTTTTTTCTTATTTATTTATTTTTTTTAAAGCAAGGCAGACTGCCACCTGCAGTGCCTCATTTGGACGTGTCTGGAGTCTCAGAAGCTTGATTACCCTACGTTCTCCTAAAATGGACCTGGAGAGCTTGTTTGGGGGTCCTAGCAGGGGAGTGCGGCTACTCGTATACCCTTGATGGAAGAACAGTCCTCCCCTATCAGGGAAGGTCGTCCTCTTGGACCAAGCGCGCAGCTTCGGGCAGGGCACCTGTGGAGCGGTGTGGGAAGAAGGGGACACCTGCCCAGCCAGCCAGATCACAGAACCACCTCAACCGCATCAACCCTGGCAATCAACGGGGTGCCAGATGTCGCAGCCAGATCGCCCTCACATCCTAACTGCTAACTAAAGAGTTATGGTCAGCTCAAGATAAACCCTATCATCATAGTGAGTTAGTACAATTCTAGCCTAAAGCAAAAAGGTGACATTTGAGTTAGTCGGTGAAGTCATGTTCCCACGTAGATCCATTATTAAGTTTCTGAAACAAGGAAACCTACATTCCTACTTTCCTGGACCCCCAAAGACCAGTGACCTGAGATTGGGACCCCTGACCTTGCTCCACCCCTCATGTAGGGGAGGATGAGGGACATAGGATAGAGGGGTGGCAGGGTGGGTGTCCTCCCCGGGTACTTAGGTTGGGACAGAGCTAATGCGAGAACACAGACTCTGCCCAATAACTGCGATCCAGCACTGCCTCTTCACAGACGACCCAGGCTCAGCGCGGTGTCCCTGCACACTGTCCTAGGCGCTTGTGTCCCCATGCTGCCCCACAGCCAGGACTGAGGCCACGGCCACAGTGCAGCCACCAGGCAGGACAAGGAGGTGTGGGCACCCAAACCAGAAAACCTGTCCCCTGGACCCTCCTTCTCCCTCCTTTTCAGATGGCAGGGCAAGTGATGTGCAAGCCAGTGAACCAGGTGCCCAGGCCCGCAGCTCCCAACCACTTCTATGATCTTGGGCAAGTCGCTAAACATCCCTAGGAGCCTCTGGGCGCTCTATGAAATGAGTGCTCAGCCTGGATCATCTTCAGCTGGAGCACGAACGCCCTGTGTGTCCGTGAAACTGGCCTGGGGCAAAGAAACAAGTCGCCGCCCCTACCACTTCTCCCCGCCTTCCCTAATCTCTGGCCAGCATTCACCCCCCACTCCCCAGCCTCGCTCCATAGCCCTCACCTGCCAGGAAACCCCATTTCTATTTCTTGGAACCATTAGTTCAAGTAGTTGGTAATAATACTATAAGGTTGGAAACACAAAACAAGATACCGGGTGGATGCTCAGTAAACACCTGCCAAAGTAAATATGGGGGCGCCTGGGGGGCTCAGTCGATTAAGCATCTGACTCTTGATTTTGGCTCAGGTCATGATCCCCTGGTCATGGGATCTGAGCCCCATGTCAGGCTCTACGCTCAGCGGGGAGTCTGCTTGAGATTCTCCTCCCCCTTGGCTGCTCCCCCCCATCTCCAAAATAAATAAATAAATCTTTTTTAAAAATTAAATATGAATAGTGTTATAAGGGTTTTCTATTTTTTTTAAAGATTTTATTTATTAGAGAAAGAGACAGAGAGAGGGAGGGAGGGAAAGAGAGAAAGCACAAGCAGGGGCAGCGGCAGGCAGAGGGAGAAGCAGGCTCCCCCCTGAGCAGGGAGCCCGACGTGGGGCTCGATCCCAGGACCCTGGGATCATGACCTGAGCTGAAGGCAGACGCTTAACCGACTGAGCCATCCAGGCGTCCCTATAAGGGTTTTCTAAACAATAATTATCTTTAAATAGGAATGTTTCTTCTTTTTACCTTTCTGGAATGTTTCAGATTTCACAATAAATGTGTACAATTTCCACAAGAAGAATAAAGGTATTTTCAAAAGGCAAAGATGAATCTGTCCAGTCACAAATAAATTCATATAAATGAATACTTCCATTTGTATGAAAATTCCAAATAGGTAAACCCATAGCCACAGAAAGTAGATTAGTGGTTGCCAAGGGCTGGCAGCAAGAGGGAATAGGGAGTGACTGCTAATGGCTTCAGGCCTTCCTTCTGGAATGATGAAAATGTTCTAAAATCGGTTGTGGCGATGGTTGCACAATTCTATGAATATACTAAAAGCCTCTAATTGTACACATAAAAAGATTAATCTGGCCCCTTCCCACCATACCCCTGCTCATTTTTACTACCAGTGCTGAAAAATAATAAAATTATGTTGCTTTAATTAAAAAAAAAATCAGAGACGAGTGCCTGGGTGGCTCAGTCGGTTGAGCGACTGCCTTCGGCTCAGGTCATGATCCTGGAGTCCCGGGATCGAGTCCCGCATCAGGCTCCCTGCTCGGCGGGGGGTCTGCTTCATCCTCTGACCCTATCCCCTCTCATGTGTTCTCTCTCTCATTCTCTCTCTCTCAAATAAATAAATAAAATCTTTTAAAAAAAATCAGAGACAAGATCATATTTCTCTGCTCAAATTCTTCAACCGTTCCCATCTCAGAGCAGAGCCTATTAGATGTGAGCCCTGTGACCTCTCTGATCTCTTCTACTCTTCTCCACATCTGTCACTGCCCCACTGTTCTTCAAACAGGCCAAGTGCACTTTCACCCCAGGACTTTGCACTTGCTTTCCCCTCCGTTTGGAATGGTCTTCACCTGATCTCCATCTGTAAGACTCACTCCTTTACCTCCTTCAAGTCTTGGTGCAAATGTCACCTCCTCAGCACAAGCTTTCCTGGGCACCTTACTTCACCTTTTCAACCCTTCCCCCCTCCCCTACATCTCCAAAGACCCAGCATTCCCTACCCCTCGTCCCTGCTTGGCTTCTCACCATTCCACTCCTCACCATCAACATCCCATGCATCTTACTTCTTTGTCTATAATCTGCCACCCTGCGCTAGAATACATATAACACACAGAATGTGTTCTGTGCTGTATCTAGAACAATGCCTAGCCCAAGAGAGGCCCACAGTAAAATACTAGCTGAATGAATGACTCCTATCAGCAACCAGCATTATACAGAATCATGAAAGACTAGTATATCCTATCTTGTTACACACTCAGATTCCTTGGTCCTACCCATTGCCTCCATTACCCTTCACCATGGCCCTGGGAGGCATCATCCCTATTTCACAGAGGAGGACCCTGAGAACCCCCGGGCCCTCCAGCTCCATGCCAGCCTCCTTCCATTTTACCACATCGCCAGGCAGGAGGCGCCCAGGTAGGCCCTGCCTGCGGTCAAGGCACAGCTCTCCCCACCACGCCTACCTCAAAATGAACTCACCACCTCCATTTTTGTAGCAGAGATAGGGAAACCTCCAGACATTCCCCAGCCCAATGATCTCCCCGGCCACTGACAGCACAAACTCCATCTTGTTGGTCCATTGGCCCCGATCCTTCACCTGGTCCTCGCCTTCCTGTTCCAACTTCTCTCCCTCCTCAGGGAGCCAGGAGACCACGGGAGGCCCGTCCTCGGGGACTGCCACTTTTCTGTCCATGGCGACGTGATGGACCGGGAGGCCGCGGAGCTGGGAGAGGGCAGGATGGTGAGCCTGGTGTGACAAGAAGGGGTGAGCCGTACCACCCCGAAGCGTGCCCTCCACCCCTGTTTTCTTCCTCTTGGCTTTGATTATTGTTGGAATATTGCGGTAACATTTCCCATTGTTGGAATATGGTTTAATATCTTGGGCTGCTGATTTTCTTCCCAAACTCTCCATGACTTTTACACCGAAAGTTACACTTTGCTCTCATGACTTGGAGAACAAATAGGGAGCCAATCTTCGTTTGCCCGTTTTGCAGAGGGGGACATCCAGGCCTTGACCGGTGAAGTGGCTTGCTTACGACCATATAGGAGTAGACTGGGAGGAAAAGGCTTGGGGGTCTTTCATTCCGAGTCCCTTCTTTTTTTATTTTTTTATTTTTTTTAAGATTTTATTTATTTATTTGAGAGACAGAGAGAGAAAGAGCACAAGTCAGGGTAGAGGGGCATGGGGAGAGGGAAAAGCAGACTCCCCGCTGAGCAGGGAGCCCGATGCGGGGCTCGATCCCAGGACCCTGAGATCATGACCTGAGCCGAAGGCAGACGCCTAACGACTGAGCCACCCAGGCGTCCTCCGAGTCCCTTCTGATATTTACAGCCAGCCACCGTCCCCGCTCGCCCGTCTGCCCAGCTCCACAGTGTCGGGTGAGTGGCACCCGCCCAGCCTCCGGCCTCCAAGCCAGAAGGGATCAAAGCCTGCCAGGGGTGACAGGAGGTCAAAGGGCAGGTGTGGCCCAGGTGACTGCATGGTCTTCTGCTAGCTGGTTGTGTGCTCATTCCTATGCCAGGCAATCGATCAACTCAGGGTAAACATGGGAGCCAGCTAGCTCTGGGCGTCTGATTGGAAGGGAAGGAGAAGGTGGGGCCTCTGAACAAGGCCAGATGAGACCCGGGATTGGTGCCAGGACCAAGTATAGGCCTTCGAGGGAAACCTCGTTCTTCTTCCTTCTCCGTTGTACCTCTGCCCTGAGAACAAGCAAGGAGGGGTCCTGGCGGTCGATCCCAGAGCGATTCTCACTGGGGTGGTGGTCTCCTCAAGGGAGACCCAGACGTGGCTGAGCGTGACAGCAGGTCACTGCCCTTCCTGACTTCCTGTTCTCCTAAAGAGCCCAAAGCTCACTGGACTGCCAGAAAAATGACGTGGTCTCTCTTGGTCTACTCTGTCCCTATCGCTGTCCATTTTTCAACCTCCAGGAGATAAACTGCGGCACTGTGGTGTTGTACCTGGAGTCCTTGTTTGCCTTCCCCCCCTCCCCCCACACAGCCACCCTGAGGCCACCTCCACCTTGGCTCCCGAGGAGCTGCCAGGAGGAGGTGATCTGGCCCCAGAGGGAAGCACCCACCCAGCACCCCTCACCTCTGGGGGGCGCTGGGGAAATCAAAGTGACCCTAAGCTACCAAGTGCTCCATGCCCCTCCAAGGCTCTAAAGAAACACAAGGGATTCTTTTTACTAAGTGTCTGTGTTTATTTGTTGGTCCTTTTAACCCAGGCAACAGCCCAAGCCCAAGTCAGTTAAAAAAGGCGTGGCAGGAGCCATTTGAGGTTATGGAAATTTTTGAAGGTGACTTGGAGGACAGGTTATCCCAGGAATGGGAAAGCCTGTCGGGGTTAGATTCTGGTATTGGGACCTACTCAGAGGTTTCCACTGCAAGCTCAGCTCAGGAAGAAAGATGAAGAGAGAAGCGCCTAATGGAAATCAGAGGTCTTCAGCCCCTGATGTAAGGGAGGAGGAGGGAAGGAAGGGAGAGAAGAAGGCTTCCAGGTTCAGAGGAGACCATCAGACCCTAGGAGTGGGGGAGGCTTTGAGAACCAGAGTGTCAGGTTGGAAGAACAGGGCAGTTTGGCCCTGGGGGAAAGAGTTGGTGCTACCTGAACCAACTGTAGATGTTGCTACAGAATTGGGGTTTGGGCACCCTGAGGAGTGGCCCCGGAATCGTTATCAGACAAATGAGTGGATGAATGAATGAATTCAAAAACATTAACGGAAAAAACACCAGGCAGGAAACCTAAGGTCTAGTCCAGACCTAGCCAATAATAATATTAATAAAAGTTAACATTTGACTAATTGTTGTGCCAAAAACCTACACTTCTTCATATGTGTTATTAAATTTCATCCTCATTAAAATCTTTAAAGTAGGTATTACTATTAAGTCCATTTTATCAATGAGGAAATGAAGCTCAGAGAGATGAAGGAACAGGACTTGACACCTTGCAAGTATTCAGTAAAACTATTTTTAAATGATTTGAATGAACTCACCAATACAATAAGCAATGGAGCGGAGTCTCTAACTTGCTGTATGAACTTAGGCAACTCACACTTCCTCTCTGGGCTTTAAGTCTCCCTGGAAGAGAGAATGAGCCATTCAACAGGGGTGCTGGGAGGGTGGGGGATAAAAATAAGATCCATAAAAGACAAGGAGAGATTTTTTGCCTTTGCTTGCCAAGCCATAGTGTAGCTCAGCTCAGGGTGAGCCCAAGCACAAAGGTTTCCAAGGGGGTGGACAGGAGACAAGCCTTCCTGTTCTCAGACCAGAAGCAGCTATGACAGGGCCAAGCTGTCCTCAACAGTGGAAGGAAGAGAGACCTGGTGGGGCCAAGGAGTAAGTGAAGGGAAGACCAGAGGAGAGTGCAGGACTGCGAAGCAAATCTCAGAGCCCAGTTTGGGTGCAGGGTTTGGCTTGTATCGGGATGGGGAAGACAAGAAGAGAACACACACTGATGAGCTGATACTGATGCAACATATTTTTTTTTTTTTAAGATTTTATTTATTTATTTGAGAGAGAATGAGAGAGAGCACATGAGAGGGGGGAGGGTCAGAGGGAGAAGCAGACTCCCTGCCGAGCGGGGAGCCCGATGCGGGACTCGATCCCGGGACTCCAGGATCATGACCTGAGCCGAAGGCAGTCACTTAACCAACTGAGCCACCCAGGCGCCCAACAACATATTTTTTTTAAGGGTTACTGGAAAGATCATAATTTATGGGTTAGAGTGAAAAAACGGAATGGCAGAATGAAAGCAAGAGCATGTGGAAACGAAAGCTGGCCCCGAGCCATGGTAAATCAAGAAGAAACAGGCCTTCAGTGCAGCAAGTGGTATTCAAGTTAGACTCAGGGAAGAAATGTTGAGGTGGAGGTCAGGCATAAACACAGGCTGTACAGAGCTCTGCTGTGGGGGCTCCTTTTCAAAGCCAAAAGGACGGCATGCCCCCCTACCCTCCTTACCCCGTCCCCACTGTGCCCTTCTACCCCTAGCCCACTTGCGAGGAATAAACAGTGTTATCCACAGTCAAGATGACTTCCAGAGATCTCCCCCTTCCCGAGATCAACCCCGTCTCAGCTCTGCCACCTCTCCAGCCCCTAACGCCCCCTTCCCACCTCTGCTAAGCTGGAGCAGGATACGGGGTCATGCACTGGAGCTCACCACACGTCAGTGCCCTCCAGAAGCCAAGACACCTACATCCACACTGGGCTCAGTGCAGCCCACCAAGAAAATCTTCAAGAGGCTAGCAAGTCCAAAATTAACTGTTTTCAGGAGCTGGGCATGGGGCTAGGAGGAAGAGGTCTGGTCAGGGTCTAGCAGAGGAGCAGACAGGTGGCGAAATGCCGCTCCCGCCATGCTGCTGGGATCCCAGCTCGGCCCCATCACCCTCCCAGTCCAGCACAGGAATGGCCCAGCCCCGGACCCGGTGGGGGGGGGGTGCGGGGGGCGCGGCGGGGCACGGGATGCCCCAGGCCCTGCTGCAGCCCACACCCACATACCAGTTCCCCTTTCTGTACACACACTGGTGCCATTCCTGTCACGTCCCTTTGCACACACATACCTGTGTGCATGGCACCAAAACCTGACTCCGGCTAGTCCCTCACAGCCTGGGGGCTGCCGGGTTAGGCTGCTGGCCGCCTGCACCTCCCCACCACTCCCTTGTTGCCCTTCTCTGGCACAAGCATGCTCACGCCTCCCCAAAGCCTGAGCTGGGGCAGCTTCCTCCTTCTGGGAGACGCTTGGCTCCCTGCTTGCGCTGCTTGACCCATGGGGGAGGGCAGGAACCCCTCATCTGCATGGCTAATTGCAGGTCATGGGTCTTGAGGGATGCCCAAGATTTGTCCCGTCTGCTCTTCCTTCCCATCTCCCTGGGTACTGTCTGCTTCCCCTCGTTCCCTCAGCCAGGTGATCACCCCTCCTTCACCTACTCCCTAGAGCCAGCCCCCCACCTAGGGTCTTTCCCAGGCTCGTCCCTGAGCAACTTAGAAGCTGTGGGTGGCTTGGGGGAGCCGGGGTGATGCCCCTGGTCCTAAGATGCCCCAACATCAGACTTACCTTCAGCCCCAGTCTTTTGTACCACAGACACACACAATCCTACAAAACCTTGCCTCCCAGGACTCACCCCTCCAGCCCCTCTGAGGCACCCTCTAAGGGACTGCAAAGACACAGCCCGTCCTCTGCTTCCTGCTCACCTCAGTCCCGAGCTCGGCTCCCGTGGTCAGCTCAGCTCCATGCCTCCGGTCCCCGGGACAGTGGCGGGGAAGCCCACACAGCCGGGACCTGAGAGGGGAACCAGCCTCCACCTTTGCTCCTTCTCCTGTTCCTCCCAGCTCAGAATCCCATCCGAGTTGTTGTCCCAGGACTCCCAGACAGAAAGCAGCTCTGTGTGTGTGTGTGTGTGTGCGCGCTCACGCACACCAGTGTATTGGGAAGTGAAGGGACAGAGAAATACCACAGCAACAGGAGGGACTGAAGCCAAAAGTTTGTGCACCAGGATTACAACATCCAACCTCAGGAAGCCAAGTCCTCTGTTCCCAGTCCACCACCCCCAGCTCCCTCCCACTGTGGGAGCCCCCCCCAAGCCCTCCCACTGAGCTCTGTCCCTCCAGTCCAGCTCAGACTTCCATCTGATCACGTCTCCCTCCTTTTGCCCCTCGCGCCTTCCCCCTCCTCACCGTGCCACTCCAGTACCTGCTCCTTCCGAGGGAAGAGACGAGGATGTACAAGGCAGGGTGCAGCCTTTTCTTACCAGAGCAGTAGGACAGGAGCCACCACCCCCTGGGGCTGGAAACTGAGAACCTCAGGAGGGGAGTTGGCCTCACTGACGAGGGCTCAGGAGGAGGGTGAATCACGCGCTGGAGTTTTCCACCAAGTACCTGCCCTCTGTGGTTCCAAGGCAAGGCTCTGGACCTTCACAACCACTACCCTTTGCCTTGGGATTTTCCTAGAGAAAGTGCCCAGAGCATACCTCAAGAAGCCTAATCTAGAAAGGACACAGGTTTATAATCAGACAAGACCTGAGTGTGAACCCCTCCTCTGTTCTACTGGTCAGGTCAGCTAGGCAAGGATCTGAGCCTCAGTTTTCCAATCTGTAAAAGGTACAAAACAAGACCTACCTACTTTTTATAGTTAGAGACAATATGGTAAATTGCTTAGGAGATTGTAGATGCTTCAGCGGGGGGGTGGGGGGGGGTCAGTGGTGTTTGCTGTGTGTCCTCTGGAAGTGGGGGCAGGGATGGTGTGGCGTCCGGTCCCAGGCAGCAATAATAATGCTCTGGTGCCCTCTCAGCACTAAAGCACGTAACTGGGACTTGTCTGATTGCCTGGCCGCCATCAGTGGTGAACTGGTATTTGTTGAATGAACGTGTGTGGCCTTCTGCTATGTGCCCAGTGAGCTTATGCAGAGTGGGGTGCCCCTCACTAGTCCTGCACACGCCCTCATGGTGCTGGGTGCAGGACTGTCCCGAGGTCCTTCATTCAGAACAGCCAGTGCCTCTTTCAAGACAATGAAGGTAATTTCTCAGCCCCAGGTGGTGTGGAGGGAGGGGGAAGTTGTGGGGAGAAAAGGAAATTTCCCTTTGCATGAGCTTCCCCTTCGTATTTTAGAACTTCCCAGTAGGGCTGGGGTGTGAAGTTAGAATCTCAGTCTGTAGTTTTCCATCAAGCAGCCCCACTGGGTGGCTCGCAGGCCCCTCACAGCATCTCCTATGGGGTTCCCCAGCGTGAGAAAGCCTGAGTGAGTCTCAGTTCTCAGACTCCTTGCCTCTGTGAAACCAGAAGGCAGACGGAGGGTCAGCCCTGGCAGAGCCGTGCATGGCCCCAACCAGAATTCACGCTGCAGTTACCCCTGCCCACAGCTGGGATGATGTGACCTGCATTGCTGCATCTGTCCCTGCAAGTTGGGTCCACCACGGGTCAGCCATAGAGCTTAGTGCAGCGGGGACACCAAAGTCCACAAGATACAGAACAGCAGCGGCAGCCTTTCTGGAACAAAACACCCAACCTCCCCATGAAGGGGAGTGAGAAGAAAGAGAATCAGACTAGGCAGAGGGGAAATTTCCCGGCTCATTCATTCATTCAAAAATTATATTTCATGCCTACAGTGTGTCGGGCTTTCCACAAAGACCTGGGGTTACACATGGACAAACAGTCCTGCCTCCTCTCCTTCACCTTGTAGGAGAATAGCTGCCTTGTTGGTCCTGGACTCCTTTTAACTTTGAGCCCCACCTTCGTCAAGTCTCCCCTCGCCCCTGCAACTTCCAACCCCTAGTGGGTATTCAAACCAATTAGTAAACTCCTGGAGGCCGGAGATGCCTGTCTTTGCAAAAGGTAGGAATCCCTAAATTACCTGGAAAGCCTACCTAAGACGGTTTCCAAACTGGGAAGGGCCCAGAGACAAGATGGAATACGGTTAAATGACTCAGTTATCTTGCTGCGGTGAGAACCGTGAACCCCATAAAATGGTCTCCTCACCACCTTCATCTAAGCCCATGCATGCCTTTAGAGAGCCTGGCATGGAACCTGCTTCCTGAGCATCTAACTCTTGTTCTACTGCAGCATAATTGTTTCCTAGACCAGAAATATCTAAAAGGTAGGGGACATATTTCCTAATTCTTTGTTTCTGCCTTCAACATTTAATACAGTGCTGGCTCAGTAGGCACTTGATGTTTATTGGATGGATGGATGGATGGATGGATGCAACTTGAGGGAAAAAATTGATCCCATTTTTCCATTTTCTGGAAAGGCCCTGCTCTCCCAGAATCAGGGGATAGATTAGGGCTTGGTGGACTCAGCTCCTGCTTTTCTTGGACAATACTGCTGATGCTGGGCAGGACCCTGGGACAACAGGATGCAGAGTTATTCTGGGGCTACCTCTCCCTTGCTCCCCACCCCCAGAAATGCCTAGCTCAGGAAACGGGTAGCCTTTTTTCTGGGCCCAATGCCACTTGATGCGAGGGGCTGGGGAGGCCAGCAGACTGCAAAGATGCCTCTGAACTCTTCCTGGGCTTTTGTGTTTCATTGATGGCCCAATGTTGTGGGGCTGGAGCCTTGGGAAAGAAGCTGGATTTGCTCAAATATGTCCCCGTGGCAGCTCTCCCTACACCCTCCACTGGATTCCAACAACACACTGATCTAGGCCTTATTATTTCCATTTTATAGAGGAGAAAATGAGAGTTCAGAAAGGTGAACTGGCCCCAGGTCCCATAGCTCAGAGGGCTCAGACCCAAGCCAAGACCGCAAGCCTCTATAAAGGAGTGCACTGGGCTGACTGTGGTGTGTTTGAGTTGGTGCACATTTATCTGAGGATAAGGAAGGAAGGACTGTGTGTCTGTGTGCACACGGATAGATGTGAGGCATGTGCAAGGTCTGAAGTATGTGACCCAAGGCTCCAAGGCAGCCTGGTGGGCTCGGCGCCTCGTCAGTTCTTCCCTGTCTGCAAGGCCTCTGCTTGCAGCTCCGGTGAGCTGTGTCACTTCTCTCCGTTCAGCCATCACTTGCCCAGTGCCCCTGTGCCTGCCTTTTGTTATTTGTTTTTTGTTTTTTTAAGATTTATTTATTTATTTCAGAGAGAGAGAGAGCACGCGCGAGGGGTGGGGTAGAGGCAGAGGGAGAGAAAGCCTCAAGCAAACTCCATGCTGAGTGCTAAGCCCGAGACGATGATGCAGGGCTTGATCCCACTATCCCAAGATCAGGACCTGAGCCGAAACCAAGAGTGGGATGCTTAACTGACCAAGCCACCCAGGCGCCCCTGTGCCTGCCTTTCTTCTCTAACAGGTGGGGCTGCTAGACAAGAGGGGTCCCCTTCCTTTTGTGTCTTCTTCCTCGAAGAACTGCAGGATCCAGTATCTGCCCTTCCAGGCAGAGAAAGCAAATGGGACAAATAGCCCCTCCCCCACCTCCCCCTCCCCCACCTCCGCTAAAGCCGAGTCCAGGTATTCCTGCTCCCGTTCCCCGACCCCAACACTGACAAGTGGCTTTTCTCTCGCAGCTTTGCCTGTCACCCCCCTGGGTTATTAGAGCAGATCACCCTCATCCATCCCCCGAAACTGGCTTAATGACCTCACACCGCTTGGCACTGAGTGACTGAAAGCGATCTCACACCCATGACCTCATTTGAGCCCTACAACAACGCTGTGTGCAGGAGGGGCATGGTATTCCCTCCATCGGAAACACGTGAAGACCTCAATTGTGTGTGACTTCCACAAAAACAAGTCAGGAGCAGGTCAGGGCTGGGCCCTGCATCTCCTGAGCCTCAGGCCAATGGATTCTTTTCACCCTATATTAATGAATCTCCTAACTAGGATTCCAATGGCCATTACGGAACTGCCCGCAGGCATCCCCTCCCCGGCCTAACAGCTGCTCACAACTGTGGCCACATGGCTGGAGATACAGCCAGCGCACCCTCAGAACCGCCTTCCCAGCCCACCCCACCTAAACCAGCAGCCTCCTTCCCAGACCCCAGTCCCTCCTCGTAGTACTTTGCTTTCCCTCCATAGCATCGGCCACAATTTTGTTGTTGCAGAAATTCTATTTTTGTACCCCATAACACAGCGCCACATAATAGGTGTTCTGGAAATATCATCAGATGGATGGAGATGCCAGGTTTCTCTCGCAGATTTACTTCTCCCACCTACGGCTGTGACTGAGCCTGGCACGCTTGGGGGATGCCCAACCAGGCGCTTGTCCAGGAGGGAGCAGCCAACGCCAGCAAACAGGAGGGCTGCGACCACTAACTTTGATAAGTTCTCCAAACAGCAACCAGAAAATCAAAACCTGAGGACTGGCAACGATTTCAGTGCCCTTTCCCACTAACTGACTTGTAAAACAAACCAGGGAAATCGCCCAGGGAATGCTGGGAGCCCTTGGTCTGCAGCTCTAAGCATCGCCAATGCTCCCCCAGACAGCAGCAGAAGAAGGACCATCCGAACAGAAGGGGGGACACAGGCAGATACGGAAGCCTCCACACGCTCAGGGAGAAACGCAGCTGTGTGCCTTCGGGCACTTACACACACACACACACACACACACACCAAGAGGTAAGTGTGCCCCAGCTCCACACACAGAGGCTGCAGACACACCTGTGGGATCCTCTGGGGATCCCAGGCCACGCCCACTGGCCCCGAGGTAGGACAGGCTTTGCCTTCCACCTGGATCCTCTCTGCAGCCTGACCGCAAGAGCTCCTCTGTGCAGCTCAGGCCCTGACCTTGAGCCGGGGTCATGGCAGTGCCGCCCCCTTGTGGCCACGTCTAGCAGCACCGCATCCAGCACCTGTTCTGAGCAAGAGCGAGGTGGTCCCGAGGAAGTGGGATCCCTCTGCTGGCTGAGCTGGGGTAGTGCCCGTTCTGCCAGGGCTTGTCGCACCTGCCGCCTCAGGTCAGCAGTCACTGCTGTCCCCCGCGTGCCCCTGGCGCAGGCCCTGGGCAGGTGCGCACACACCGTTTTGGCAGGCGGGGTCAGGGAGGGGGGCGGAAGGGGAATGTGGGCGGAAAGAAGCCCGACCACACTTTCCTCTTCCTTCCTCCAGCTAGGGCTCAGGTCCCCCTCGTGCCCACCTCCGTTGCCCTGCTTATTCCGCTGAGCGAAGGAGGAGGGAAAGGGCTCTGGGGGGAGCATGGACAGAGTGTGACAGACCCCTCTGGTGTGAGTGTCTGAAGATGGAGGCTCTCAGCTGGGCCCCGCCGTCCTCCCCGGCACCACCGTCCCCTCTGCTCATGGGCCACAGGAACTCAGTGAGGAAAGGGGAGCCAGAGAGGAGGCAGGGGGCGCTAAGCCACAACTTGAAAGCGAGGAGGTGCTCAAGGCAGCCAAGGCAGAGGGGCAGGAACCAGGCGGAAGAGCTGGCCATCGGTGGGAAGAACATGGATTTAATGGAATGAAGGGTAAGAGGGACTGGGCTCTCGCTCTACCCACCAGCCCTCACCCGGCCTCCCCAGGCCTGTCTCAAAGGGGGCGCTCTTGATACCAGCTTCTCACATCTGTTCGGCCACCCCTGGAGCAGTGACGTTCTGGTGGGAGGCGCCCAGCCCCAGGTGGATTCCAAACTATGCCCTTGCGTCTCATCTACCGCAGGTGGAGACAGAGACGCACCGTGGAGCCACTTCGGCAGCCGTCCCCACAGCCAGGCCCATGGGCACGATCCCGAGCCCGGCGGCCCTAGCAGTGAGACTCTAGTTCTGTGAGTATGAGAAGCGATGTCTTGGGTGTGGCAGGGGCCGAGGGTTCTGCTCGCTTCCATCCAGGCAGGTCCTCAGCTGGGCACATGAGCTGGCGAATTCTCTGCAAGGGAAGTGGAGGTGGTTATCATGAGCTGGCGTCAGGCTGCCCGCTTCCCCGATTGGCTCACCGGGGTCTGCCTGCCGCCCCCCCCCCACACGTACCCTCCAGCTGCCAGGCCTTTCATCCCAGCCTGTGGCTTGGAGGCATCAATCTCTTTCTGAGACTTGTAAGCACTCGCTCTGTCCCTCCCCAGCAGCCTCACCAGGCTCGGTGGCGCTCCTGTGTACCAGCTCCTATGCTGGTGGACATCTGTCTATCCTCATGGGGCCCTACGTCATTGTCTTGGGTTCCTGCCCTTCCCCATGAACCCCCTACCTCTCTGAAGGAGCCCTTGAGGGTGCCGAGTTTATAGAAGCTCCAGGCAGGAATGCAGACCATGGAGGACAGAGCCAGGAACCAGCCCAGAGCATCGCCCCACCACGGGTATGTGTACTTTTTGTTGTAGGTCAGCGGGGTGTACTTGATCAGGGAGAAGAGGAAGGTGGCCTGAGGAGGAGAGTAGAAGAGAAAGGGGCTGGGAGAGCAGGGGCCTTGCACCCTCCATGACCCCTGGAAGAGCTCTCAGACATCAGTCACACTGCAAGCTTGGACTGGCCTCCAGGCTCGTCTGGGTCAATCAACCCCCAATCCCCATCCACATTCTTCTTCTTTTTTTTTTTTAAGATTTTATTTATTTATTTGAGAGAGAGAATGAGAGAGAGAGAGAGCATGAGAGGGGGGAGGGTCAGAGGGAGAAGCAGACTCCCTGCTGAGCAGGGAGCCCAACGTGGGACTCGATCCTGGGACTCCAGGATCGTGACCTGAGCCAAAGGCAGTCGCTTAACCGACTGAGCCATCCAGGCACTCCCCCATCCACATTCTACTCAAAATCCACACCCCCCAGTAGAATTTCCAGGGTGCTTCCCCTGTCCCTTCAGGGCCCCGTGCCCCCAGGCACCTCTACACAGGGCTGTCCCTCAGTTAGGACATGGTTACATGGCTGCTAGTGTTTTTGAGTGTTTAAAGCTCCAGCACCATCAGTTGGGGCTGCGAGGGCCTCAAGGGCAGGGGGTCATGCCTCCTGCCCCCTGGGCCACATTTATACCCTGCATATAGTGGGCGCTTGGAGGAGCAGCTAACACACAAGATAAAGCCCCAGGAGGCAGCACCTAGTGGCTTACGGCCTAGACTCTGGAGCCAAGCTGCTGGGCTTGATCCTAGCTCACTGCCATTTTCTCACTAGGGTAAATTGCTTACCCTCTTTGGCTTCAGCTTCATCCATAAAATGAGTATAATAGTAATTCTTCATGGGGTTCTTGTGCAGATCAAGTGGGTTAAAACGTGCAAAGCACCTTATGCCTGGCACAAGGTGCGCGCTCTGTAATGGTGTTGTTATTATTGCTGTGGTTATTAGTATCACTACAAGCAGCCCAATGCACTTGGGTTGCCGTCCTGCCTGTGACATTTGACTCACATTGTGGTGTTGGTCAAACCACCTGGCAGCTCTGGACCTCAGTTTAACCTTCTGTGAATTGGAAAGGAAGAATCTATCTTGCTAATCATTTTCTAGAACCCAACAGGAAGATGAGTGAAAATCTAAAATGATTTTCAATTCTCGTGGAGAAGTCCCTTCTAGAGCTAACAGCCGATCTATCCTCCTACCACCACCATCTCTCTTTGCCTTCACGTCGCTTTCCCCCTGAAGGTTCTCTTACTGTGCATACAGCTGGGGTGAGGAAGAGCCAGCAATATTTGATAAGAGGCCACGGCCTGTATCCAATCATATCTTCAATGTTGTCATAGAAGCGCCTGGCTCCTACCAGGAAGAAGAGAAGGAAGGAAGGGGGAGAAAGGACATTCTTCAGCATCCGAGGCATGGGCTGGATGGGCAAGGACCAAGAAATAGAAGATACCATGGCTGTCTTTCCAAATCACTGCTGGGAGAATCTCTTCCCGGGGATTCATAGGCATACGCAGCAGGGGGCAAAACTTGGCATAGGCAAAGATAATGACTTTCTGAACATCAGGGTTGTGAAGGGCTGACGAGGTTTGGCTAGGACAGGATATGGGCCCACTCGGGGCAGTCTGGGTGCGGCCATAACCAGGAGGGTGCCAAAGCAACCTCTGGAGGGCCCTTCCAATGGTAGCGATTTAGGATTCTTGAGATTTTTGAGGTCGAGCAGGGGAGGAGTCCCAGGAAAAGGTGGGTGAGAGCAGTAGATGACTCTTGTCCAAGGGCCCCGAGGTGGTGATGAGCCCTGGGGTTAGGACCTGGGGGAAGAGTCACTCACCATAGACCCAAGCCACACAGAGGGACTCAAAGATGGCCACAAACAGGAGGCACATGCCGCTGGCTGCATAGTAGTCAAAGAGCTGAAATACGTACATTCCGCCCTACAGGGGAAAGAGAAAAAAAACCAGAACTGTATCCAGAGAAAACAGACAGATTTACCCCCCTGGCCTCCAGCCTCACACCCACGGACACAGAGCAGACCTGGTGAGGATCACAGGGGACAGATATTAAAACAGAATATAGTTTGGGAGCTGTGAGGCACTAGGCAGATATGAGACAATAATTTTTTTGTTATTATTTTCGGAGAGAAGGTGGATAAAACAGACAGCTATTGTTAGCTCATCCCTGAGAACATTTAGGGATTGACCCAGAAGTCGGAGACGAAGTGTGTACTTTCTGGCAGACGATCAGGACAGAGGCCGTCATCAGTACTATGAAGCTGACAAGCTCCATCTCCTTCCTTCTCCCTTGAGACGAAACACAGAATAGTACCCATCCCCAGGGCTCCCTTCCTCCCTTTGAAGTCTGTCCCGGGAACGTGGTTCAGCTGGCTGGAAGTTATGGGAGCTTGCTGGAGAGGCAGTTTTTCCCTAACCCAGAACTTCCTGACCATCTTTCTCATACCTCTTAGCTTTCCACTGAGCCAAATCACCCCTCGGAGGTAGGTGGCTAATGTTCCAAGGCCAGAGGAAGGCCTCACCTACTTGGAGCTCCCTGTGGCTGGAAAAAGAGGGAGTCCCAGAGCCCTGAAGCCCGGGAGGCCTGTCCAGCTTGGCTTCTCCTCCTCACCCGGTCCCCACCTTCGCACCTCCCAGACCCTCACCTCTGTGAGCATGACCAGCCCGATGAAGAAGGAGGTGACAGACACGCCCAGGATGAGGAGCTCCCTCCGGTTCTTCTTGCGGAATACTCGGGGGTACATGTCCACCAGCGCCGTCACCAGGCTTTCTACGCACACAAACTGGATGAGAGGGCAAAAGAATTGGAGGGAAAGAGAGCTCCCAAAATACGCCACTGCATCAGCCAGCTCTGGCTTCTTGGTCCCAGGCTCAGCCCTGCCCTGTCCCTGTCTCAAGTCCCCAGGGCTGTCCTGGCATGCTTAGGTCTGGACCTACCCTGCAGAGCCCCTCTTGGTCCCTCGAAGGGCCTCCACCTGTGACATTCGCCCAGTCCCCAACTGTCTTAAGGTCCCTCAGGACATGGGGCTCAGCCTCCTGTCCACGGCTCCCCTTCCTCCAGCCCGCACACACGCACTTCTCTCTCAGGCTCCGCGTGACCACCTCGTGATACCTGACTGTCCAGTCCCAGGAGGACGACCATGAAGAAGAAGCAGCAGGCCCAGAGAGGAGAGAAGGGCAGCATCACCACGGCCCGGGGGTAGGCAATGAAAGCCAGGCCGGGGCCTACAACAAGGAGCAGAAGAACACAGCCCAGTTTCTGGGCTGCCTCCAGGCCACGTGTGATCCCAAGGCTGCCCAGCGTGGGTCATGGAATCACGGGAGCTGGAGGAAACCTCGCCCCACAGTTACAGTCATCACCCCCAGCCTCCCCTGGGAGAAGCCACCCGAACCTCCACCTGCTCCCCAGATCTCCAAGGCACCATCCACTGTGTTCTCCTTGGAAGGAACAGAACCTAGAAGCTGTGGGTGTAAGGACTTTGGGAGACGGAAAGGGGGCAGATCACCTGCATTTCTGCAAGCTCTACCCCAGATCCTCAGGGCTCACTCTCAGGACCTATTGCCCCAAACCAGAGGTTTCAAACTTAAAAAGAGCTCAGAGCCGGGCAGGCCACGTATATTTGTGCAGCTGACCCAGGCTCAAATGAGCACAGGCGGAGCTCAATGAGACCCACCGTCATCATGACCCCACCAAGGCAATCGCTGTGTTCTTTCTACAAAGAATATGCTCCCAAAGAAAATACCTCTAAGACTAGATTGAACCTGGGGCCACCAGTGTGCCACGTCTGCACCCAGAGCCTTTCCTGTCACCCTACAATGAGTGAACAGGCATCAATTTCAGAGTACCATTGACGTACGGCCTCTCAAACAAATTAATGTTCCTCTCAGCTGGCTCAGATGACAGGAGCAGATACACATGCCCGCGCCCGGGTTCATCCAACAGAAGCTTCCTCTGAGAAACAGTATGACTGTGACCTTGCATGGTCATTTACCTCTTCGATCCCCACCTGCCACACTGGTGGGATGGGGATAATACCAGTCCTGCCTCAAAGCTTTCCATTGCCTGGTGCAAGCAAACTGCTTCCTGCAGTGCCCGGCGTAGAGCAAATGTTTAATAAAAGTGAAACAGCATCGTTTTTAATAAGAGTCAGCGATGTCAGTTCCCAGTGCTTGTCACTCTGCGTAACAGGGCGTGCTTGGGAAGGCGATGATGAACCACTGTCTGGCTGCAGAGGGCCAGAGGGTGGTCCTCAAGAGTAGGGGAAGGGCAAGGGACACTTACAGCTTACCCAGGTAGGGGACTGATTCTTGATTTTATTTAAAAGCAACAACAGGGGGCGCCTGGGTGGCTCAGTGGGCTGAGCCTCTGACTCGGTGTCGGCTCAGGTCCTGATCTCAGGGTCCCGAGATTGAGCACCACCCCCACCCTCTGGGGCTCCGCACTCAGTGGGGAGCCTGCTTGAGAGTCTTTCCCTCTGCCCCTCCCTCTACTTGTGTGTTGAGTACTCACGTGCTCTCTCATTCTCTATCTCTCTCTCAAATAAATGAATCTTATCTGTTTTTAAGATTTTATTTATTTGACAGAGAGAGAGGGAGCACAAGCAGGTGGAGTAGCAGAGGGAGAGAGAGAAGCAGACTCCCTGCTCAGCAGGGAGCCCAGTGAGGGGCTCGATCCCAGGACCCTGGGATCATGACCTGAGCCAAAGGCAGACGCTTAACCAACTGAGCCCGCCAGGCACCCTCAAATAAATAAATCTTTAAAAAATAAAATAAAAGCAACAACAGGGGCACCTGAATGGCTCAGTTAGTTAAGCGACTACCTCTTGATTTCAGCTCAGGTCATGATCTCAGGGTCCTGGGATCGAGCCCTGCATCCAGCTCTGCGCTCAGCCGAGAGTCTACTTGAGATTCTCCCTCCCTCTCCCTCTGCCCTCTGTCCCTCCCCTAGCTCATGCTCTATCTCTCTAAAATAAATAAATAATCTTTAAAAAAAAATAAAAAATATAAAAGCAAAAACACTGCATGGTGAAAAAGAGGAAACTCTGTGCCAACATAAACTTATCTTTCAGATACATTTTAAAGTGAGCAAAACAATGCAAAGCGCAGAACAGTGTCTATAGTATATTATCAGTTGGTTTTCTAGAAGAGGGGGTAAGAAATAGAAATAGTGATACGTGTTAAGTATGTATGAACGTTCATGTATGTGTGTATGTGTGCGTGCACTTTTCTTCTCACAGATGCCTAAATTGTTTCTGGAAGGAGAAACACAAGCCTGGTCACACTGTTGCCTCCAGGGTAAGGAAGTGGAGGCCAGGTGTGGGAAACACTCCCTGTATACCCCTCCACCCTTTGAAGCTGGGGTGAGTGTGGATGTGCTCCCCCAGGTCTTCCCAGGGATGCATACACTGAAGGGTGACCGTGGGTCACCCCCAGTGTATGTGACAATAGAAAGGCGTCCAGATCCCAGTTGGCAAAGGTTCAAACAAGGCTCACAGAACCCACCCTGGCACCCAGCCCTCCAACACTCACCGGACTCGGCCACCTCAGAGATGGGGACCCCCTGCTCCTGAGACATGAAGCCCAGGACAGAGAAGATGGCAAACCCGGCCACGAAGCTGGTGCCGCTGTTGAGGAAGCAGAGGGCGATGCAGTCCCTGTCGGGCAGGCAGGGGGGCAGAGACAGGCCGGGTCAGCAAGAGGATGCCAACAGGAAGCCCCTCAGGTGGGCAGACACTCACCCCAGCCCTTCATGCAGGCCAGAGGGGGGCTGCCTGCAGGATCCAGATGAACATTCAAGGGGTGGGTTCTGCCTGCCCCCCACCCACCCATTAGCTGAGACTTGGAGTCAGTCACAGTAGTCACTAAAGAATAAAGTTCTAAGGAAGTAAAATATTCATCTAAAAATTACGAACTGCCGCACAGCCTCCCCTCCCGCCATATTGCCACCACACCTCTTGGGACGCTACCACTCAGACACAATTCAGTTTGGCACGCTAATGTGGAGGGTATGTATAGACACGGACAATCCCAAACCACACATAATCCTCATCCCCCAAATTTGATTTTGAAATGTATGATGTGATTTTTTTTTTTTTAGCTTTAACTTGGCTGAGATGGTCTGATATGAACCCAGTCGGCTGGAGGGAACCCTGGGGAGGGGGACATGAGATGGGGAGCGGTGAGGTAAAAATAGGTAAGGGTTCAGCGTTGGCTGGGGCAAATAAGGCTCCCCTACATGGCATGATGAATGACTTCTCAGGCTCGAGCCCACTAACCTCTCCATTAGCCAGCGGGCTGGGCCCCCACTGTGGCTTCCCAGCCAATCCCAACCATCCCAGCCTTTGGAGGCAATCCCTATGCCCATGCCACACTTGGCTCCCTTTCAGCAACTGGGGGCCCTGGGGCATGGGAAAGTGGGGTGAAGATGGGTGGGGGCAGGCAAATCCATGAGCTGTTGCACCATCCAAAGCAGCCCTGACCTAGCACGCTGGAGGGGCAAGGGAGAGGCGGGTCGGCGGCCCAGGCCCCACCCTTCCAATCACCTGTAGCAGTTGTTGTGGTACTTGTTGTAGCTGCCCAGGGCGGTCAGGCACCCTAGACAGATGGCGAAGGAGAAGAAGATCTGGGTGCCCGCGTCCATCCACACCTACACAGGGAAAAGGCAAGAACGTTGCACCCCAGGAAACCCAGGCCATCCGGGCTCCATGGGAGCATGCAGGCCGGTGGCCAACGCTGCTCTCAGCTTGCGACCCGGCTCTCCCAGTGGGCACCCCGACAGCGTTTCTCGGGCGCTACCAGGACAGCGCGGGCAGCAGGCATTGGGCGAAGCCTGAAGGACCCGGGGTGGCGGAGCCTGGGAGGGAGCTCTAGGACTAAGCCAGGTCTGGCACCAACTTTCTGCAACAGAAATAAGGCCCTGATTCTGCCTCCACTTTCTCCCTTCCCGGGCCCTCCTTGCAGTATGACCGGTTTGCAAGGAATTCGGGGACAGGATCTCTGGAGCTAGGGGGTCCTTCATATCAGTGCCATGGCAAGAATACAGCTTTGCCCCTCGCACCTCCAAATCTGCTGTCTGGAAAGCAGGAAGAGTCATCCTCAGCTCAAAAAAGTCCAGAGGCTGGACAGGAATGCATGTACTTTGTACTCCTTGGGGGGAAGAGCTCTGTGGCTAAATCCGGGGCCCGGCTAGGACCGGTATTATCTCAGCTGGCCTGGCCGGCCCGGGCATGTTATGATTTAGATTTAACAGCTACAATAACATCCCAAAGAGAAAGCACATCAAGGCGAACAGGACTGGGCAACCCTGACGATCCACGGGAGGTGGGGTCCCAGGGCCACAGACCCTCCCCAGGCGCCTCCTATCTTCAGAAGATGTGAGCGCCACAAGGGAGCACTAAGCTACGGGTGCAGAAACCACCAGGCAGGCAGCCCAACCTCTCTGGGCTCCCCATTTCTTGTCTGTGCCTTGTCCTGCTCTAGCAGCCCCCAAAAGGCCCCTGGTTCCTTCCACTCACGTCAAGCTCCCAAAGCTCACATCCACCAATGCCTCAGCTGCCGTGTCCCTGGCTCCTCTCACTGCTTCCCTGACCATTGTGACCGCCCCCAACCTCCTTCGCTGTCTTGTCACACGCGCCCCTACCAAAGTGCCCATTTCCCCAGCGTTGTGGTGGGTCTCGGGGACACATCGACAAGCCCCCGTTGAGATACTGGATCTCTAGGACTTCAGGAAAATGCAGAAATCTGCATTATTTTCAGAGCCTCCTGAATGATCCTAATGTCAGCCAGATGTGGGAGTCGCTGCCCTACAGGCCCTGAGAACTGGCGCCCGGGATCTGCCCAGGGCACCCTCTCCTTCTGTTATATTCCATTTCTGCGGGAAGCGGGGAAGAGCCAGAAAGACGGTGAAGAAAAGAGGAGAACATCTCTAGCCTCCTGTCCCTTCTGCTCACTGTGAACCCCATTCCCTGACCCAGGCCCAGAGAGGGAGGGCTAGGAGACACCCCTATCTACCTGGGGGCCCACAGCCACCAGCCCAGGTGATCTCTCCCCAACAGGCCCTCCAGGAGATGGCCCAGGAGCCTCGGGTCTTGGAAGTTTGCTTCCCGGGCCTGGCAGTGCCCAGGCTGCAGACTGACCCACGAGTTAACAGGGAAACGCTCCGCTGCCCTCAGAGCTGCTCTGCAGCTGCCCACACACAGGCAGGGGCCGCAAATCCCAGGGTGCTGAAGTTTCGAGAACTTGGGCTTGGGAAAAAAACATAAGAAAAACTGTGACTTGGCAGTTCACCCTGCCCTGAGGGGGACAGACTACGATTGGGTTGGGGGCAGAAGTTAATGAGAACAGAGGAAAATGCAGCAGGAGGGCTGAGAGTTCTGAGGACGAGGGTCAGATCCGGAGCCTCTGACTAAAGCCCGCTCCCCGGGAAGCTTGGCAAGCCCCCCCTACCCCCCGCTCTTGGCCCAGCTGCAGCCTGACAGGCCTGCTGGGATGGGGAGAGGAGTGGGGTCAGAGAAAGGGCCACAGGAACAGCAGAGCAAGCTGTTCTGTTCCCCACCACAGGCGGCCTGCTCCCTAACCACGCCAGCAGCCCTGGTTTCTAAAACAAAGCCCCGATGCGTCTTTGGCTGTGACAGGAGACTGACCAAGAATAAAACAAGTGTGAGACACACCTGGTGGAGTGTGGGCAAAAGAGAGAGGTCTTCGGGGGAGCAGAGGAAGACAGGGACCTCTAGAAGATCCAGGAAGGATGTTTTCAACTTTGAGCTCAATCCCAACGAGGATTATATTTACTATTTGTAGGAAGGCAATAGTGGGTAATGGAAAAAGCCTGGGCTTTGGAGTCACATTGAACTGGGTTCAACTCTTAACTCTATTTATTACTAGCTGCGTGATTTGGGCAAGTCACTTAACCTCTCTGAACCTCACTTTCCTCATCAGGGAAATGGGTATAATAACAAATAAAATATTATATGTGAAATCCTTAGCACATAAGTTAAGTATGAGTTCCCTGTCTTTCTGGAATAATAAAAAGCAGCCCTGAAAACTCTCACATTCATACTCTTTGGAAAATGTGTATCATGGTCATCAAGACAGCAGACTCCTGAAGACTACTTGGCATAAAACCCAAGCTCCCCCACGTGCTAGTTTTGTGGATTTGGAGCAAATTTCTTAAGTTTTCTACGCTTGAGTTTCTTCATCTACAAGATGAAGCTAACAGGGACTCATGGGGCTGTGTGGGGTCTCCCCGGCATCATGCCCTCAGTAAAGCACCTGGCAAATAGCGAGCACATAATAAGTGTGTTTGTTGTTGCTGTGGTTACTTCAAAAAGGCAACTCACCTTTCAGTGATGATGAGGTCCCATAGATGTCAAAATAAGAAGACCCATTCTAATCAATGTTCCAACCGCCTCCCTAAACAAACCCTTCATTAGAAGAGCTTCACATGGAGCTTTCAAAGGTTCCACAAGGGCTCTTTGGACACCCTACTCCCTATCCATCTACCGAACAAAGGCAGCAGAACAAAGGGCCAGGCAAGGGAAAGAAAGGCAGCCCGGGAGAGTCTGGAGTCTCCAGGAGCCCCTCCCGCGTGTGAAAGGGCTGAGCCCCAGGAAACACCGGGAGAGGCATTGAGCTGCCTGACACCCAGCAAGCCTGGCAGCAAGAGAGGAGGGAGCCAGATAAAGCCAGCATTGTCTCTGCCTGCCTCCCCCTCCCAGACGGAGTGCCTGGCAGACAGAGATGTCTGGGGTCTTTGTGCTGGCTAGCAGGAATCTTACACCTTTCTCAAGTGCCAGGCAAATGCTACTTGGAACTCTCACACTTCCTGGGGAGTGCCAGCTACATTCAGTTAGGGCTCCGGCAGGGGCATCACCCCAGAAGGCTGTTACTCTCTCCGACAACAGAGGCCTACTGCAGCCAGAGACCGGGACCCAGCGGCCAAGAAGGCGGCGGGGTAGCCCAGACCAAACCCGGCCCTGGAAACATCTCCCTCCTCACAGCTTCAGAGGATTTGGAAGAAACATGCTCCCTGCACAGCCCACAGCTGGCCGGGGTTGGAAGGGTGGTACCCTGGACGGCAGACGAAAAGAGGTTTTATTCCCCGCAGTAACCCAGACACGGAATCATGGCCTTGTTAACACTCAGAGTTTAAGGCTGTCTGGTCCACCTTCTTCACGTTTGCTGCCAGCTACTATCTAACAACGATGACACCTAGAACAGACCTGTCGCATAATAGATGTTCTGTAAATTTTTTGCTGAATGAATGAGCTTTGAGAAAAACAAAGATGAGCAGATGGGGACTTTGCCTTCAATTCAAGAGATCGTAAAGCATATGGATTTGTCATCATTCAGACCCAGGTTCCAGTTGCAAATGTGAGGATGGGAAATGCGTTAAGCTCCCTAGGCCTCCCTTTCCTGTAAAATGGGGACACCTCACTGGTCTGCCACGAGGATTAGCTGTAATACTGCACGTAACAATGACAGGGACATGGTTAGTGCTCGATCGTTGTTGACTATAAATAGCTGATCAGGACAAACGAGGCATTGGTCACAGAAGCCGAAAATCCATTCCAGAAATACCAGACCCCTCCCTC
The DNA here is from genome assembly GCF_011800145.1 of Mirounga leonina. NCBI lineage: Eukaryota > Metazoa > Chordata > Mammalia > Carnivora > Phocidae > Mirounga > Mirounga leonina. The sequence continues at coordinate 28,881,408 of NW_023270504.1, forward strand.
CTATTTCTCTTTCAGCCTACCTGCCCGTCTCCCTGACTGAACACGGCTCCTCCTTCCCAGCCTGACCCCCAAGCGAAGGCGGACGGCTGCTTAGCCACTGGTTCACATGTCTGCGGTTCCAGAACAACAGTGGAGCCCTCCCGCACAGGAGATCCAAGCCACCCTCCACCCCTGGCCTTCAAAGCTGGCCCCCACGAGCTCCTGCTTGCTATGGACTCTCCACCACAACACTTGGGTTCCAGAGAAGTCAAAGGGCTTATGATTCACAAGATAAAAGTACACTTTGTTTGGCCAGCCACTTACTTGCTGTGTGACCTTGGGCCTTGTTTGCTCATCTGTTCAGTGAGGAGTTTGCACTGGTTGATCTCTGGGGGCCTTTTAGCTTCAACGACTACAGTTCCACCGTTTGCTCCCAAGCCTGACTACAGCCCGTGGGCCTCACGTGGAGATGAGGCAGCGGCAATCCGCACCTCTACTATGTCTAAGAAACGGGGGAGGGAAGGATAAGCCTGTAGCCCACCGGATCATTGAGCAGGACCTAGCGCATAAGGCTGCTGGACCCCGTGGGGAGCTTCTGGAAGACGAGTGCTCTGGCGACTGCCGGTTGCCGGCAGAACTCGGGATGGCAGGACTTAACTTTGCCAGGGTGGCTGGGAGCCATGAGAAAAATGCAGCTGCTGGATCCCCCCCCCCAAATTCTGCCCAACAGGGAACTCAGCATTTGCAATGTCTGCAAAGCCATCCGGCTGTTCTCGTCTCTTCTGCGCCGGGAGCCTCCCGCCCTCTGTCTCCTCAGGGCCCCCTTGCAGACACAGAGAGCTCCTCCAGCCCCCAAAGGGAGGGCGACCTCTGTGCCAGGGAGGCAGAGGCGGGGCACGTAGCTGGGCAACGCATTTTAGGGGCTCTGGGGTGGAGCTTACCCACGCTCCCCTCCGGCCCTCGACACCTCCTGGCTTTGCCAGCTTTCAAAACGGCTGCCAAACAGGAGAAGATAAGAAACCCGTCAGCCGCGGTGGCTTCTTATTTCAGGCCCTGCTCTCCAAACCCCTCCAGTGAGCAAGCAGCACTCCCTCCCCGTGCCAGGCCACGAGGAAGCTGGCCGAAGCAGACCGAGTGGACGAGTGGACGTGAAGGAAGGGCCAGAGGGGAGGGAGGAGGCCAGGAGGCTGGGACCTCTGGACAACTAACAGGGAACTCGACACCAGCCCAGCCGGGCGCTGGGAGGGCTGGGGAACCAGGGCCTCGGGATGGGCCACGTGGGCAGAGGGACGGAACCAGAAGGGCTGGTGGAGGGGTAAGAAATCGAGGTGAGATCACTCAGAGGAAAAATGGGACAGGGGGACGGGGAAGATGGTGGTGGGGACCGGGCTGCAGCCTGTGGGTGACGGATCCGCAGCCCCTGAGAACCATGCCTGGGCTCCCTGGCAGCCGCCGACCAAGCGGGGGACCACAGACAGCTGCTGACACAGAGCTGGAGACCCCCCACGCCACCATGGACACCGCAGGGCTTGGGCCAGGAGCAGGGAAAAAGCCTCCAGAGCCACGGGATGGCCCCTGTCTGTGGCTTCTTACCTGGGGATCCCACAGACGCGTGAGGTTGGGGTACAGGTAAAACTGAATTCCTTGGGCTGCCCCGGGCAGCGTCACCCCTCGAATTAACAGGACCACCAGCATGAGGTAGGGGAATGTGGCTGTGAAGTACACCACCTGGCCGGGGGGCAGATGAAAGACAAGGAACCTGTGAGTTTGGAAGGAGGGGCCCCGAGCACCCCGGGCAGCAGAGGCAGGAAGCAGGAGCTCCCCCCTCCACACGTACACAGAGGAGGTCAAGAGTGTTTCTCTCTGCCCCCTCCCTCTCACCCCTGCAGCTGTTCAGGCTCCATCTGCCCTCTGCCTTAAGCCACAACCACCCTTACCCTTCTCTTCCTCCAGCTTAACACACCCACCCTCCCCCGACACATACCCAGTAAATATTTGTTAAGTGACTTAATGAACTCAGGCATGCTCCCAACAAGTGTGCTTAGAATTATGGCACAGGGCTGTCAGGCACGAGAAACTCTCCAACACATGATCCCTGTCCTCACAGAGCTTACAAGCTTAGCACAGCCAGGCAGCCAGATTAGGAAGGAAGCCTTGTCAGAGGCCTCCAGGGCAAGAGTCCAGAAGGACTCAGAATGCCCTCTAACACCTCATACACTCTCTGGCAGAGTACCCCCCAAGTTCTCAGGGTGGTTGCGAATCATTTTGAGATAAATAGTCTCAGTGGGATTCTTTTTCCAAAGAACCGTTGAATAAATCAGGGAGCCACGACATCTGTTAAATTTGCAATGTGCCCCCACGTGCGGTATACTGCAAGATCACATTCCTTGGAAGTGTCCTTCCTGCCTTTCTCTCTCCCTCCTTTCCATTCCATTTCCCCACATACCAGAGTGCACAGGAGCGAAGCAAGGAGAGGCACAGAATCAAGGGAGGGAGCCACATACAATCTTGACGGGTTCATTCCCTCCCGTCCCTGATCAGGTTACAGCTCAGGGCGCTCCTGGGTGACCAGGCCCCCAGGGAGGGCAGGGAGTCCTGGGACGAGAGGGGCCAGGAGCTCTCCAACACGGACCTTGCCCGTGGACTTGACCCCCTTCCAGATGCAGAAGTAGCAGATGACCCAGGCGAGTAGGAGGCACAAGGCCAGCTCCCAGCGCAGGGCCCCCAGGTCATGGATGCCATCGGAGATCTTCAGGACCCGCCTCCTGGGGAGAGAAGATTGAGCGGGGCTCCACTTTCACCCCCAGCCTCAGTTTTGTGGCCCACATGTCTCAGGCAGTGGAGCCATGCCTCCAGGCTCTTGTCCAAAGGCTCGTCAGCTCTTTTCACTCAGATCCATGAGGCTCTCCTTTGCCCAGAGATGGGGATAGATAGCAAGGGAGATAAATATAAACTGTTCCCGGCTAAGTATGCTCTGGGAGGCTGAGTACCAATTTAACCTAGAGAGGGAGGTGCAAACCCATTATCTTCTCAACCAGGGTTTCGGGATGTGTTGATATTAGGAATCATGGCCTAGGTGAACCCAGGGCTACAAGGGAGGGGGGCTAGGAGGCAGTGCACACGCAGCTGCGGGGGGAGGGGAGGTAGGAGTATCCACACAAAAGTGTTCGCGCCATCCAACATGGGGGGGGGGGGGGGGAGGGAAGGCAGGTGCGGCCTGAGGAGAGTTGCAAAATTCTCATCTTTGAAACCATTTCTGCATTAACCACAGATACAAGCCCAACAAGAAAAAAAAAAAAAGCCACTTAAGTGACAGGGCCACCAAAGAAGAAAACAGAAATTCTTCTCTTGCTGTCCACTGAGGGTCAGCACCACACGAGCCCATTCCTGTGGCCTCCTTTCAAACCCACCGCCCACACTGGGATGGGGAGAGGGCCTCACTTACTCCCAGAACTCGATGACAGGAGAGGTGGCATTCTCAGAGGTCACATTCAGGGAGCCATTGGTCCTCTGGAACTCCACACAGTATTCTACCCGTGGGTCCCAGGGAAGGAAGCAAGAGAAAGATCATTCACTATTTGACATGGCCAGAGAGAGGGGTGTGAAATTATAGGGCAATGGGAAGTAAGGGATCTGGAAGGAACTGGGCTGAAGTTGTCCACACAAACATCCTCGAATGCAAAATAACTTCAACAAGCTTATCTCACCTTCTCCCACATGATTTTACGTGTGGGCTTCTAAATGTTTGGGTACATACTCTTACTAAAGCATGATCAGATGGCATCGGGAAGGATGCCCTGCATGCTGTCTGCTTCAAAGTTTGCAAATATTTCTAGGTCACTGCCTTGTATGAAGGCACAATCTCTGAGGGGTAATAAAAATGCTTTCTAGGGAAGACACGTAGCCGAGTGGCCAAGAGCTCAGACACAAGGTCAGAAAGTTCTGGTTCGAATCCTGACCCTCTGGTTATTTGCATGTGGCTCTCTGACTTCACTTCCCTCGATTCTAGAATGTACATAGTGACATCCAGTTGTGAGATTGACAGGGGACTAAATGAAAACCCGAGGATAAGGTGCCCGGTAAGTAGTGGCTCTTAATTATCTGTAAATGACTTTGGAGTTTCACAACAGGGGCTCGCATTCTTTTTTACGTTGTGTTAGTATAATAATCCTAGAAAATATTAAGCCAAATAGTGTTTTCCCCATTGTACACATGAAGAAAGGGAATCTTAGAAATGGACTGTCACAGTTCATAAATGACGAACTGAGGGCTAGAATCCAGCTCAGCAAATTGTATGTCCTACCTTCAAAACATCTACAATCGGACCTTTCTCATTATGGCCACTACCAGCACCCTGGTGCAGGTGCCCACCATTTCGTGGCTCCTTCACTGGCCTCCAGTTTCTACTCCTGCCTCCCTCGTGCAATCTCCACACAGCAGCCAGAATGATTTTGTTAAAATTTAAGTTACTCTATGTCACGTCTCAGTTTAAAACTCTCCAATGGGCTTCTCACCCCACACAGAGAAAGAAGCCATAACCCCTATAATCACCCCCCCTCGTCAATCTACCACCATCACCTCTGACCTCATCCCCCGGGGCTCCCCCACTCACCTGCTCCAGTCACACGGTGGCTGTTCCCTGATGCTGTAGGCACAAGGCCCCCTCACGGCCTTTGCACTGGTGATCCTCCTACCTAGCCCCTAGCGGCTGACTCCCCACCCCCTCCTTAGAGCATGACTCCTGTGTCATCTCAGTAAGTCCTTCCCGGATGACTCCGTTGAAAACGACAACTCCCACCCCTAACACTCCCAATCCCTCCTCCCTGTTTTATGTTTCTCCCTAGCACTTCTTCTCAGGTAATACATATTACACATTTATTTTGTTTATGGTGTGTGTCTCGCCACTAGAACAAAAACCACATGAGGGCAGGGATCTTTGTGTGCCTTATCATAACCCCAATGCTTAGAACAGAGTCTGGCACAGGGTAGGAGCTCAACAAACATCTGCTGAATGAATGCCCATCGAGCATTCTTTCCACTAAACCCTCTCTCTCTCCTTGAAGCTTCGGCTCACCCAGAAAAGTGTTGTTTCATCTTGACAGGATGGGATGTCCTCTACTACAAAAGATGCTAGGCTCTGAGTAAAACCAGACTCACTAGGAGAAATGTCAAATATGTCAAGAAGCAAAAGACTCAGGTATAGAATTTGCCTCAAGATTGTCTCAGAGATCCCCCCAGTCAACCCCAAGGGTTGTAGGCCTAACAATGCCCTGAAACAAAAGCCCTAGGCCACCAAAAATTTGCAACATTTCTACAAAAGGAACTCCCCTGAGATCTGGATCAAGTCAGCATCTGACAAGCTGGTTGTCAAGGGTGATTTCAGTGTAAATAGAATGATAGAATTAGGGGCGCCTGGGTGGCTTAGTCGTTAAGCGTCTGCCTTCGGCTCAGGTCATGATCTCAGGGTCCTGGGATCGAGCCCCGCATCGGGCTCCCTGCTCAGCGAAGAGTCTGCTTCTCCCTCTCCACTCCCCCTGCTTGTGTTCCCTCTCTCACTGCCTCTCTCTGTCAAATAAATAAATAAAATCTTTAAAAAAAAAAAAGAATGATAGAATTAATGAGGGACGGAGGGAGGGAGGAAAGAAGGGAGGAGGGAAGAAAGAAAGAAAGAAAGAAAGAAAAGAAGACATAATAAAGAAAATACTGGAATAAAACTGATTTTTACGACTGGACTCACCCAACAGAATATTATTTTGAGTGCTTATGGTGTAGGCAGCACTGTAGTCGGGCACAAAGGAGACACAGATAAAGACGCCTTTCGGTCCTCAAGATCTTGCTGACCAATAGCCAGGAAGTGAGGTAAGTGCCGCAGGGAGTCAGGGCTCAGGGCAGGCACCATCAGGTACATTTAAGAAGAACCTAAGGGGGGGCGCCTGGGTGGCTCAGTTGGTTAAGCAACTGCCTTCGGCTCAGGTCATGATCCTGGAGTCCCTGGATCGAGTCCCACATGGGGCTCCCTGCTTGGCAGGGAGTCTGCTTCTCCCTCTGACCCTCCCCCCTCTCATGTGCTCTCTCTCAAATAAATAAATAAAATCTTTAAAAAAAAAAAAGAAGAAGAAGAAGAACCTAAGGACTCTTGGGGTGTGGGGGGAGGAGCCTCCAAGATTGGAGTCTTCACTTGCAAACTGGTGGAATGAAGGTGGCAGAGATCAGCAACAGAATGCCTGGAAAGGGATCAAGGGTCTGAGGGCCAGAGGGGCCTTGCAAATGTGCCTCCTTGGCAAGCAAAGGACTCAAACTCCAGGTCAGAACTGACTACCTCACCTACACACAACAAAACAAAACAAAAGGAGTCCTGGCACAGGTCGGGCTTCACTGATGGACACTGAGGGATATTTGGGCAGTGAGCACAAGAGGGTCCACACTGGACAGCTCCTCACCTGTGTTGTCCATGGAGTAGCCTCCAGCCCCACGTGGCTACTTACATTTAAGCTACTTAAAACTAAACAAAAACTTTAAAACTCAGGTCTTCACACACACTGGGCACATTTCAAGCACTCCACAGCCACGTGTAACTGGCAGCTACCAAGTTGGAGAGTACGGAGAACGTTTTCCTCATCGCAGAAAGTTCTCTTGGACGGCACTACCCTAGGGATTTTCAATTTTTGTTACTTTCAACCACATCGACTGGGTGGTCCTATGGCCACAGGTGGCTCCTGTCGTCTTCTAAAAGAGTCACACACAGTCTTATAAGCACAGGAAAAATCAAGTGTTCTTAAAAATTATAATGAAGACACACAAAACAGCTTATTCCCCAGTTAAATCGAGATGGACTGTGAGATAGAAAGACCCAAGACAGAATCAGAAAGAAGACGTGAGGAACACACCAGTCAGAATGGCTAAAATTAACAAGTCAGGAAATGACAGATGTTGGCGGGGATGCAGAGAAAGGGGAACCCTCCTACACTGTTGGGAATGCAAGCTGGTGCAGCCACTCTGGAAAACAGCATGGAGGTTCCTTGAAAAGTTGAAAATAGAGCTACCCTACGACTCAGCAATTGCACTACTGGGTATTTACCCCAAAGATACAAATGTAGGGATCTGAATGGGTACGTGCACCCCGATGTTTATAGCAGCAATGTCCACAATAGCCAAACTGTGGAAAGAGTCAAGATGTCCATCAACAGATGAATGGATAAAGAAGATGTGGTCTATATATACAATGGGATATTACACAGCCATCAAAAGGAATGAGATCTTGCCATTTGCAACGACGTGGATGGAACTGGAGGGTGTTACGCTGAGCGAAATAAGTCAATCAGAGAAAGACATGTATCATATGACCTCACTGATAGGAGGAATTCTTAATCTCAGGAAACAAACTGAGGGTGGCTGGAGTGGTGGGGGGTGGGAGGGATGGGGTGGCTGGGTGATAGACACTGGGGAGGGTATGTGCTATGGTGAGTGCTGTGAATTGTGTAAGACTGTTGAATCACAGATCTGTACCTCTGAAACAAATAATACATTATATGTTAAAAAAAAAAAAAGAAGAAGAAGATAGCAGGAAGGGAAAAATGAAGGGGGGGAATCGGAGGGGGAGACGAACCATGAGAGACGATGGACTCTGAAAAACAAACTGAGGGTTCTAGAGGGGAGGGGGGTGGGAGGATGGGTTAGCCTGGTGATGGGTATTAAAGAGGGCACGTTCTGCATGGAGCACTGGGTGTTATACGCAAATAATGAATCATGGAACACTACATCAAAAACTAATGATGTAATGTGTGGTGATTAACATAACATAATAAAAAAAATAGTTTATTTAAAAAAAAAGAAGACGTGAGGAACAAAGATCATGGACAAACAATACATACATACACCAACGTGATCAGACTTCAGATTGAAATAAATAAATGGCTAAACTACATAAAAAGAAATCAAGTCTGTTTGCATAATATGTGAATTTACAATCTACGAACTGAATACATTAATTTTTTTTACTTTGAGTACAGTTGACAGTTTTTTTTTAAGTCTGTGACATCTCGCCCATGATGCTGGTGAATTCTCACGCTGATCTTTGATACAAGTTGTCTGTGACGTACTTGGTGGGTTTCTAGTATGTCCCAAGTTAAGGTTGGGGATGGGTGCCCGGGATATGCAGCTAATCCCAGTCCTGGTTAATGTGGCAGAGCAGCAGGGGGAAATGGACTCTCCAGGGATGACCTTACCTGTATTCCACTCATGGTGGCAGCTTCCCCAGGGCAGGTCGACGGTGAAGCTGCTAAAGAGGTAGAAGAGGGCCCAGGCCAGGACAATGATGTAGTAGATGTTCAGGAGGACGACAATCATCTGGGAGGCATAGCCAATGCCTGCAAGGGAAAACTGCAGAATTGGGCTAGGGACAGTGGACAGAGTTCTCACACGCCACCCATCCCAGTTTAGGAGGGGGCTTGTACTCCACTATCAGAGCCCTAAGATAGTGGTGGGCCCAGGTTCCCGGCTCTCTCGTCTCCTTCCCTGGCAAGTGAGGAGGGGCTTTTCTCCCTGCCTTCCATTGTGCTCTACCCTGGCTTCCTGTGTCCTTCCATCTTTATCAGTTCTGAAAATTCACTGATTTAAAGTTATTTTTTAAATGTATAAGACTAACTCGAAGATTCCAATAGTTAATGTTCTCTGGAATTATGCTGATGTATTTTTGAAATATAAAAATACATGTTAAGGGCAGGAACAGGGGCGCCTGGCTGGCTCAGTCCATAGAGCATGCAACTCTTGATCTCAGGGTTGTGAGTTCGAACCCCACGTTGGGCATAGAGCCTACTTGGCACAAAAAAAAAAAAAAAAAGAGCAGGGATAGACAATTCACATAGGAGAAAATACAACTAGATCCTCCTTAATAATTGCAGGTGTGCAAAAGGAAACAATGGTGAAGTACCATTCTGCATAGACAGCCATAGCGAAATTTTTTACAAATGATGTAACTCAGTGTTTCTAAATTTGTCCACATATTAGAATTACCTGGGAATATTTTTAAAATTTCAAAGCCCAAACCAGACCTGAGACCAATTAAGTCACAATCTCTGGGGGTTAGGCACAAGCCTCGGGTTATTTTGAAGGACCCCAGGTGACTCCAATGTGCAGACAAGTTTGGGAACCCCAAATACCCAGAGTTGTGAAAGATATGGGGGAAAGATGCTTACTCAAATATAATGACATAGCAAGTCAATATAACACTTGCATAGGACAACTTAATAAGCCAGATCAAGAGACATCAACTTGATTGTCCATTTGATCCAGCGATCCTAATCCTGGAAATTTATCCCAAAGAAATAATTCCCAAAAAAGAAGGGCAAAGCTATCTCAGCAATTACACATGACAGCAGAATATAACAATTTTATAAGTAATTGAAAATAAGCAAAAAGCCCAAAACAGAGAACTGTTAAGTAAATTATGATATATCCATTCAATTGAAGTTTATGCAATTGTTAAATTCTTGTTGTGTAGAAAATGGAAAATAAGGGTGCCTGGGTAGCTCAGTCGGTTAAGCGTCCGACTCTTGATTTTGGCTCAGGTCATGATCTCAGGATCATGAGATGGAGCCCCGAGTCGTCAGGCTCTGCACTGGTTTAAGATTCTCTCTCCCCCTCTCCCTCTGCCCCTCCCCCACCCTCTGTCTCTAAAAAAAAGAAAGAATGGAAGAAAGAGAGAGAAAGAAAGAAAGAAAGAAAGAAAG
>NW_023270504.1:28891124-28906442 GCF_011800145.1 Mirounga leonina
AAAGAAAGAAAGAAAGAAAGAAAGAAAGAAAGAAAGAAAGAAAGAAAATAACACTAACTGGAAAGTGGGGACATAAACTGTGTATATCCCAGATTAATAGATATGTAAGCTCTATACAGAGAAAAACAAAAAATGAGTGAAACGAATCCCCAAAACTGGAAACAACACAAATGTTTTTCAGCGGGTGATGGTTAAATGAACTGTGGGATGTCCCTACCATGGAATACTACTCAGCAATAAAGAAGAATGAACTCTTTATACAAGAACCTGGATGGATCTCAAGGGCATTGTGCTGACTAAAAAAGTTAATCTGGAAAAGTTATAGACTGGAAAGGTTACATACAATTCCATTTATATAACATTCTCAAAATGACAGAATTATAGAGATAGTGAACAAATTAGTGGTTGCCAGGGGCTAGGGATGGGCAGGGAGGGGCAGGTGTGACTACAAAGGAGTAAAAGAGTAGCATGACAGAGATCTTTGTGATAATGTGACTGTCTGTACGTTGATTGTGGTGATGGTTATATAAATCTTCACACGATAAAATAACAGAATTATACACACACACACACACACACACAAATAAGTGCATGGAAAACAGGAGAAATCTGAATGAGGTCTGTGGATAGTACCAATATCAATTTCCAGGTTATGATTTTTTTATAGTTAAGTAAGATGTTACCATTGGGCAAAACTGGGTGAAGTGTACATGTGACCTCTCTGTACTAGTTTTGCAATTTTCTAAGAATATATAATTATTTTAAAATAGAAACTCAAAGAAAATTCTATATAGAGAGAAATGTTGAAGAAATATTAAAACACCCTAAAATTTAAATAGCTATTGTGTCAAGACAGTAGAATTATTACTGATATTTCTTGTCATTTAAAATTCTCTTTTTGGGGCGCCTGGGTGGCTCAGTCGTTAAGCGTCTGCCTTCGGCTCGGGTCATGATCCCGGGGTCCTGGGATCGAGCCCCACATCGGGCTCCCTGCTCGGCGGGAAGCCTGCTTCTCCCTCTCCCACTCCCCCTGCTTGTGTTCCCTCTCTCGCTGTCTCTCTCTCTCTCTGTCAAATAAATAAATAAAATCTTGAAAAAAAATTATTTTTAAATGTCTTGCAATTAATTAAATGTTTTGAAAAATACAAAGTCATTGTTATACATTCGTAAAATACATAGCTAAAATAGCTTTGCACTCTACTTATTTAATCTGAAGACTTTTTTCCCATCCTCATCCCTATCTTCTCCATTCTCTGATAGATCGGGTGATTAGTGCAGCATTGGGCCCACAAATGGAGGGTTTAACATGAAGACACAGAGTCTTATGTCAATCAGCACTGCTACTAAACCACCCAGTCATCCCAAATAAGGTTAACATGTATGCAGATATCCTGGAAGCAGGCACAAGGCTACTCACCCTCAAAGATGGGGCAAATCTTCCTCCAGGCTGTGACGCCTCCCTGGCTGGTGTACTGGCCCAGCGCTGTCTCCAAGAGGAAGACAGGAATGCCACAGGTAAAGAGGAAGATGAGGTAGGGGATGAAAAAGGCTCCTGTGGGTGGGAAACAGGCTTTCTGTTACCTGGCACTAGCCTCCTCGTGGTCCACATTCATCTCCTCCCATCACCACTCCACCCTGCCAGTCAGAATCCCCAGGGGTGCGGGTCATGCAAAACTGTGGGGGACTTCTCTCCAGATGTCTGGAGCCATAGCAGAGATCAAGAGTCACCAAGTTACCTAACCAGCCCTTTCTTTCACTCTGAAAGTTTCAATCTATACCTACCAAGGTTTGCTCCCCATCAAACATCAATTATTACCTCAATTACACATAACTTGGCAACAGCAAGGAGCTCATTGAATAACGGACATCCAGGAACATTAACATAGCCCACAGACTATAATTCTTTTCAAGGAAATGACTGTTTTTAATGCTAGATAGAGACTTTCAGCAGACTAAAATCAGATTTCCCTTTAGTAATCCTTTCTGCTTCAGTTTTCACAATCCTTTCTGCTGAGACAAGCGTACTGATGCTAGAAATGCTGGTATTTTATTCACGGTGGACCCCTCTATCTGTTGCTAAGGTAGACAGAGGAGTTCACAGAGTACCAGAGAAAAGAAGCACACAGAGGGAGGTACAAATACCTGCAGGGAGTCCACTTCTAGCTTTCAACTGAGTGCTGGTCCAATAAAAATAAGCACATATGTATGAGGAAACTACCCAAGGTAAGGGAAATAACCGTTCAAAGAGATGGAGAATAATGGTGTTCACACAGGGTTGGGAAAAGTGCTGGCTCCCACCAGTCAGACTGGATAGTCCCAGAATTCACAGGGCATCGGAAAGAGAAGGCATTTCCTCAGAAATGAAGAATAATTAGCCCTAGATTCAGCACAACTCTGGTTCTAAGAAATCTTAGAAGCAAAACCCAAAAGTATCAAATAACTTCGCTGGTTCCAAACAAAGCTCAAGAATATTTATAGAAATATAAAAATACTCAGCAACCAATAAAGCAAAAATCACCAGGTCTGGTGTCCAATCCAAAATTACCAGGAAAGGGGCACCTGGTGGCTTAGTCAGTTGAACATGTCCTGATTTTGGCTCAGGTCATGATCTCAGGGTCATGGGATTGAGCCTCATGTTGGGCTCCACACTCAGCGCAGAGTCTGCTTGTCCCTCTCCCTCTCCTCCTCCCCCTACTTGCTCTCTCTCACTCTCTCAAATAAATACATAAATAAATAAAATCTTTATTAAAAATTACCAGGAAAACAAAGAAGCAGAAAAATATTACTCATAATGAGTAGTAAATCAATTGATTGGACCCAACCCATAGCTTACACTAATGTTAGAATAAGCAGATATGGACACTAAAGTGATTATTATAATTGTGTTCTATATATTCAAAATGTTAGACAGAGATGTGAAAGATACTGAAAACACCCAAGTCAAATGTCTAGAGATGAAAACCACAGGGGCACCTGGCTGGCTCAGCCAGTAGAGCATGCGACTCTCAATCTCAGGGTTGTGAGCTGAAGCCCCACGTTGGGCATGGAGCCTACTTAAAAAAAAAAAATTAGAGGGGTGCCTGGGTGGCTCAGTGGTTGGGCGTCTGCTTCAGATTCCAGGTCCTGGGATCGAGCCCTGCATCGCATCCAACTCCCTGCTCCACGGGAGGCCTGCTTCTTCCTCACCCACTTCCCCTGCTTGTGTTCCCTCTCTCACTGTGTCTTTCTCTGTCAAATAAATAAATAAAATCTTTAAAAAAAATTAGAGCTGAAAACCACAATGTGTGAGATGAAAAATACATTGAATGGGATTAGTGGCAGATTAACAGCAGAAGAAAAGATTAGTGAACTTGAACCACAGAGTAGAAACTATCCAAAACAGAGAAAAGAGGTTTAAAAAAAAAGGTGTCAGTGAGCTATGGGACAATTTCAAAAAGTCTAATATACTAGCAAGTGGAGTCCCTGAAGGAGATAAAAGATGGGGGGGGGCAGAAAAAAATTTGAAACAATAATGGGTGAGATTTTTCCAAATTTGATGAAAACTATAAATCCACACATATCCAAGAAGCTCTATGAGCCCCAAGATAAGAAACATAAAAAACACTATAACAAGGCACATCATAAATTATTTAAATCAGTGATTAAGAGTTTTTAAGAGGAAATCTTAAAAGCCACCAGAGAGGGACACCTGGGTGGCTCAGTCAGTTAAGCATCTGCCTTCAGCTCAGGTCATGATGCCAGGGACCTTGCTCAGTGGGGGGTGCTTCTCCCTCTGCCTGCCACTCCCCCTGCTTGTGCTCTTTCTCTCTGACAAATAAATAAATAAAATCTTTTAAAAAATGAAAATAAAATTCATCAGAGAAACAAAGACACATACGTACAGAGGAACAAAGATAAGATGACATCAAATTTCTCATTGGAAACAATGCAAATGAGAAGACAGCAGTAAGAGAGCACATTAGTTAAAGTACTGAAGGAAAAAAGAAACTATTAGCTAGACTTCCAATAAAAATACTGTTCAAAAATTAAAGTGAAGTAATGCTTCTTAAGACAAGCAAAACCTGAAAGAATCCATCACTAGAAGATCTGCACTATAATAAAGGTTAAAGAAAGACCTTCAGGCAGAGGGGAATGATGATGCCAGAGAGAAATATGATTCTACACAAAGGAACAAAGAATGTTAGAAATGGTAACCACATACATAGGTAAACATCTAAGAATTTTTTCTTATCACCCATATCTCTTTGAAAGATAACTGAGTGGTTACACAATATGAGGTGGAGTTTATAACATATGAAAAGTAAAATGTGTAACAATAAGAGCACAGAAGTCAAGAGGAAAGAGATGGAAATGTATTATTGTCCTTACAATAATACATTTATTTTATATGTAAAGTGATATAACATCACGTGAAGGTGAACTGTGATGAATTAAAGATGCATGCTACAAAACCTAAAACAATCATTCAGGGACGTGTGGGTGGCAGTTGGTTAAGCGTCTGCCTTCGGCTCAGGGCATGATCCCAGGGTCCTGGGATCGAGTCCCGCATCGGGCTCCCTGCTCCGCGGGAAGCCTGCTTCTCCCTCTGCGTCTGCCCCTCCCCCTCCTCTTTGAGCTCGCTCGCGTGCGCCGGCTCCCTCTCTCTCTGACAAATAAATAAGTGAAGTCTCTTTTAAAAAATAAAATAAAACAATCATTCAACTAATATAACAAAGACTTGTGGCTAATAAGCCATCAAAGGAAGAAAGCCAACAATGAAATACTAAAAAATATCCAATTAATTCAAAAGAAAGCAGAAAGATAGGAAAAGGGGAACAAAGAACTGATAGGACAAGTAGAAAACAAATAGTAAGAGAACAGATTTAAACTTAACTAGATGATTGCTTTAAATGTAAATAGTCTAAACATCCCACATAAAAGGCAGAGATTGTCAGAGTGGCTTCAAAACAAAAACTAGCAAGACTCGGCGATATGTTGCTTAAAAGAAAAGCACTTTAAATATCAAGACATGAAAAGAAGGAAATCCTGGGGCGCCTGGGTGGCTCAGTCGTTAAGCGTCTGCCTTCGGCTCAGGGCATGATCCCAGGGTCCTGGGATCGAGTCCCGCATCGGGCTCCCTGCTCCGCGGGAAGCCTGCTTCTCCCTCTCCCACTCCCCCTGCTTGTGTTCCCTCTCTCGCTGTGTCTCTCTCTGTCAAATAAATAAATAAAATCTTAAAAAAAAAAAAAAAAAAGAAGGAAATCCTGCCTTTTGAGATAACATGCACAGACCTTGAGGACATTATATTTTCAGAGAGAGAATAAGAAACATAGTATGTTCAAGGGCTGCAACATTCCCCACCTGCTGGCCTGGATGGCAGGAGACCCTGGTTCTCCTCTGGCTTTGGCCTCTAACTTCCTGGGACCCTAAGCAAGTGTCCTTTCTCCTTTATGTTTCTCATTAGCAAAGTGAGGAGTAGAGTAGTGATGTCAGGTCCCTTCTGGACCTGACAACCCAGCTTTGCTGTCATCCAGGGTCCCTTTGCTCATGTTCCAGCCCCAGACCAGTAACCATAGCCCAGAGCACCAGAGGCCTCGTCCACCATGAGCTCAATACCCCAGCAAATCCTGTATGTTCTCACTTATATGCAGACTTCAAAAAGCCAAATTTGGGGGTGCCTGGCTGGCTCAGTCGGAAGAGCATGTGATTCATGATCTCAGAGTTGTGAGTTCAAGCCCCACGTTGGGTGAGGAGATTACTAAAACAAACAAACAAACAAACAAAACTTTTAAAAATTAAAAAAAAAAAAGCCAAAATTGTGGAATTAAAGGGTACAGTGGTGATTGCCAGAGGCTCAGGGATGGGGGAAATGAGGAGATAAACTTGCAGCTATAGGGGCGCCTGGGTGGCTCAGTTGGTTAAGCGACTGCCTTCGGCTCAGGTCGTGATCCTGGAGTCCCGGGATCGAGTCCCGCATCGGGCTCCCTACTCGGCAGGGAGTCTGCTTCTCCCTCTGACCCTCCTCCCTCTCATGTGCTCTCTCTCATTCTCTCTCTCTCAAAAAAAAAAAAACAAAAAAAAACAAAAAAAAACCTCGCAGCTATAAATTGAATAAGGTCTGGCAATCGAAAGTACACAGCATGGTGTCTATAGTGAACAATACCGTATTATAGACTTGAAAGTTGGTAAGAGAATAGATCTTAAGTGTTATCGCCAAGAAAAGCTAATTATGTGAGGGAATGGAAGCGTCCAATAACCTTATTGTAGTAATCATTTCACAACAGACACATGTATCAAATCCTCATGTTGTACGCCTACAACTTAGCATATGTTATGTCAATAATATCACAATAAAACTGGAAAGACATATTAAAAAAACAGGTCTGTGGCTGCACTGGGACAGGGTAGTAAAGGTAAGAGGTGGAGAAAGGGACAGGAGGAAACCTGGGGGAGTCATGAATATGTTCATTATCTTGATTGTGGCAACAGTTTCATGAGTGTACACATGTCAAAACTTATCAAACTGTACACTTTAAATATGTACATTTTGTCGTAAATCAGTTATATCTTAATAAAACTGTTTAAAATGAAAGTTAATGGGGAATAACATTCTGCAGTTCTTCACCTTCCAGATCTCTGGCTTGTAGTCTACACATCCATAAGTCACGCTGAGGAAAGCACCTGATTACCACAAGGGCAAAGAAATAAAGATCAGGGGCGCCTGGGTGGCTCAGTCGTTAAGCATCTGCCTTCGGCTCAGGTCATGATCCCGGGGTCCTGGGATCGAGCCCCGCATCGGGCTCCCTGCTCAGCAGGAAGCCTGCTTCTCCCTCTCCCACTCCCCCTGCTTGTGTTCCCTCTCTCGCTGTGTCTCTCTCTGTCAAATAAATAAATACAATCTTAAAAAAGAAGATCATAAACACCTCAGCCTAATAAGTCCATAAATCAATCCAAGACTTACTGAGCAGGAAGGGAAAATTCAGGAAGAGAGAACTCAGTAGCTGATATGAACAGTTACTGCTAAGAGTTGAAAACATGGCAGAAAAGGAAAGAGAACAGAGAGAGAAAGACGGAGAGAAAGAGAATTTTCAGCCCAGCTCGAGCCCCTCCCCCCCATCTTTATGCTACCTGCTCTTTCGCAATAAACCGAGCCAATGTTTAACTGCAGTGGGTTCCATGGTCAGCTCTGCTCCCCTCGTCCTCTGCCTCTTGGAGCACGTGGGCAGCTGGCCACAGGGGCAAGGTCCACACTCCATAAGCTGAGCCACTGGCCCAACAAGGGGAAAGGGTCAGGGGAGTGATGGGCTCCAGAGGGGCCCAGGTGCAGACGTGGGGGTCCCATGGGGCACCCTGCCTCTTTCCCCACTCAAGCCCAGGTCACCACTATTAAAAGATGGAGCTAGTCCTAGAGATGGAGGATGGACGTCAGTTACCTGCTCTCCCATTCCAGCAGGTTAGTCTCCTTCCCCAAATTCTGAAATGTCCTGGCATGTTTCCCCATGAGCTGGGAGAGTCCGCATGCCCAACCTAGAAATTCTGCAGGCCACCCTTCTCAAAAGGAACCCATTCTGTGGTGTCCTCTGTAATGTTCCAGCTAATATTTTAAAGCCTAAACTGATGAGGTTCCACATGAGCAACCCAGCGGTGAGCATACATGAGCCATTATGTGCCAGAATCAACAGTAGTCTGACCACTACTGGGGGCTGAGTCATTAACTAACAATGGTAACAAACTATCACTTATTCTTACACACAATTATTATTCTTATATGGAGAAAAAAGTGCTCCTCGTTTCCCTTTGTTCTTTATACTAACAAGCAGCATC
This sequence comes from Mirounga leonina, assembly GCF_011800145.1. Taxonomy (NCBI): domain Eukaryota; kingdom Metazoa; phylum Chordata; class Mammalia; order Carnivora; family Phocidae; genus Mirounga; species Mirounga leonina. The sequence goes on from NW_023270504.1 coordinate 28,898,928, forward strand.
AAGGTGATCAGTCTCCCGGAGGCCAGGTACTATTTAATCCTCTTTGCATTAGTGTCCCTGTGGCCTCTCTCCCTGTGGCCTCTCTCCCTGTGGCCTAGGGCTGCCCTACCCCCAAAGCCTGCTGCTCTAAGATCCGTATTCCTAGAGATCCAGCTGTGGGACATTCTGTTGTCGCCTCACATGGGGTCTCCAGGCATTCCGGGTGTGGAGGAACTTGGACTGCCAGCAGCCAGGGTCCAGGGAGCTGGAGAGACCCCAGCTGAAGCCCCATGAAGGATCTGGGTGTCTGGAGACTGAAGATCAGTAGGAAGGAGGGACAAGGAAAAAGGAAGCATCTGTCCTCACACAAGGTGACTTCCAGCTGGTGTTCTATGACTAGCAAAACCAACGATTCCTTGCACAAGTGACTTCTGCCCCTGGTTTTCAGCAACCTGGACTTAGAAATTAAGTATAGGGGCACCTGGCTGGCTCAGTCAGAGGAGCGTGTGACTCTTGATCTCGGGGTCATGAGTTCAAGCCCCACATTGGGTGCAGAGACTACTTAAAAATAAAATCTTAAAAAATAAGTAATAAGTCAATAAAATCTTTTTTTAAAAAAAGAAATTAAGTATAAAATGGTTGGCAGATGATCTGTTTTTGTCTGGGCTGAGACTGGTGGACAAGTAATTTACATTCCCTCCTGGCAGATTGAATCCTATTACTAAAACCCTCTCCTACCACCTTCCCCCAACATCAAGCCTTTTGGATTATCCAGAGACTTCTCATCCCCATGGCTAGAGCTTTAGGGGACAGGCCCCACTGGAAGGTCATGTTTGCATTTCCCTCCAGGGAGCTGAGAGTGGAGAGCTTGAGAAATAGTACAAATGTGCAGCATCTTCGGCCACTTGGCCAGGCAGGAGACCTATCCCCACAACCGCTGGACACACAGGAGACACTGTCCTGACTACGCAGCCCTCATATTGGCTTCTTCCAAGCCAGGAGGGAGAACACACAGCGGACGTGCCCTCTGCCCACTCCCAAGCTTTGCCCAAATAACCCATACTTCCTATTTCTAATTCCTCTCTGCCCCCATTACCTCGAACCCACCTCAAGCAGTCATTGCCCCGGCCTCCCGCTGTGACTGCTCCTACAAGGTCACCAACGGCCCCCATGCCACCAAAGCCAACACTCCATTCTCCTCCGTAACTTTCTTAACTTACCTGCAGCGTCTGATGCCGTTGTCCCTCCGGCCTCCCTGACCTCATCGCTTTCCTTGCCTCCCAAAACACTTCAGTGTCCTGGTTGTTGTCCTTCTGCACTGGTTTCTCCTTCTCTGTCCCCTGCTGGTCCTTCCTCTTCCCCCACTCCTTGTTCTCTCTTCTCACCGTGAAAGTGCTAATCACCCTCAGGTTTATATCTCCGCATCTTTCTCCCAGACTCCAGACTCCTGTGTTGTACTGCCTAGTGGACAGCTCAGAGATATCTCAAGTCCGCGCTCCCACAACGCAACTCTTTATGTTCTTCTTAACACCTGCTCCTCTCGGGGCTTTCCACAACACAGCGGAGGGCACGTCCTTCCTCCACGGGGCTCAGGCTGCAGCCCTTGGACCGCTGAGACCAGGCAGGAGCAATGGAGGTGACAAGAAGTGTCAGGTTCTGCGTACATCATGGGGGGGTCTCCAGTCCCAGGCGGTTCTGGGTGTTGAGGAGCTCAGTCTGTTGGCAGCCAGAGTGCAGAGAGCCCAGCTGAAGGCTCGTGTTCGGAAGCCCCCAGAACCTGGGTATTTAGATAGATCCAACAGTTTGGCGGAGGGGGAGGAACCGAGGATGACTCTAATATTTTCAGCCTCCTAACTGGTCCGCTTCTGCCCTGACTCCTGTACACCCAGTTCTCAACAGCAGCTGAAGAGATTATTTTAAAATGTAAGAGCACAGGGGCGCCTGGGCGGCTCAGGTTAAGCGTCTGGTCCTGGGATCGAGTCCCACATCGGGCTCCTTGCTCCGCGGGGAGCCTGCTTCTCCCACTCCCTCTGCCCCTCTCCTCGCCCCACAGCCTGCTTGTGCTCTCTGCTCTCTCTGGTGCTCTCTCTCTCTCAAATAAATAAATAAAATCTTTTTAAAAAAAAAGTAGAATGTAAGATCATGCCACTCCTGCTCAAAACCCCGCCCTTTCTCCCATGTCACCAGAGCCAGAGCCAAAGTCTCACAATAACTGACAAGGATCTCCATGATCTGCCACCCCCATCCTATTTACTTCTCTGACCCCAGCTTCTATTTGCTCCCCTCCTCACAACTCCTCAAACAAGCCAGTCAGCCTCTTGCTTTATGACTCTTAAATCTTGGAGCACTTTTACCCTCAATATCCACACAACCAACTCTCTCACTCCTGGCAAACCCTGGCTCAAATGTTCTCAGTGTCCCCACCCCACACACATACACTCCTGATCCCCTTTACCCAGCTCTCCTTGGTCTTTTTCCATAGCACTCCTTAACTTCTGATATACTATATAATTTTCCTATTTAGTATGTTTATTATGTATTGTCTGTCTCCCTCCTCTAGAATGTAAGCCCCACAAGGACAGGGAATTGTTCTGTTCTGTTCGTACATGGATCCCAACAACTTGGAAGCATTCTGGGCAAATGGAATGTAGCCGGTAATTGCTGTTGAATGACACGGTCGGGGTCGGGGCTTGGTGGGCTGTGTGCGGGGGCAACTGGCTGAGATTGGAGACTCCAGAAAGCCATTAGGGGGTGGGCTGGCCACAGGTTTTGGACAGCAGGGAGGGTGCTCACTGCGGAGATGATTGAGGCAGGCATCGCTCGCATCCCTCTCCCTGAAAAGCCTACTGGTTGCTTTTGATTTGAGATGGGCTTCTTTATATCACTTTCTCAGCTTCTCTGGTTTTCGACTATAGTGTTTCACTGTTCACCTGCTTTTCTATCATATTCTTGTCTCAGCCCTTTCTCTGCTTGGGAACTCACTTCTAATTGGGATCTACCAAATGTTAAAGCTGGAAGGAACCAAAGAAGACATCATTTGTATTTACATTTGGAACTAAAATTATGTTTTGGGGAGTTTTTCATCCGTGACCTCACCACTGAACAAATACGGATAATAATAAAGTGCCTAGCTTATCCTCCCACTCTTCCCCCAAGCATAAAAGTGGCTGTTCAAGGCTGGGAAGTTGAAGAAAGGGCCCTGAAACAGGCCGATAGGGTCCATTACCTGAACATGGTACACCCCAGAGTACCCCAGCATCTTTCTCCAGAACTTGCTCAGAACATTCTTCTCATCCCCAAATCCCAGTTGGAGAACCATGGGTTTAAATAAAATCTCTACACCAGGAGGAAAAAGGGTCAAATCAATGTAAGTGATCTCCATTCTCCTCACCTTCCTGCCCCATACAGGTGACAAAGGGTCCCATCAGAAAGAGGCATCAGTCTGTTCCTTGCCAGACAAGGAGGTGAGAAGAGGAAGTGCTGGGGCCCATTCTGTGTAGGAGCTTGCTTTCCCAGGAAGGCGAGGGGAGTTGAGTGATGACAGAAAGGTTAAACTGCTGGGAACACCAAAAACCAGGCCTGTCTAAGTCCCTCTAATGACCGCACATACCCTCAGTGAGTTCCCCTTACCTTGGCAAAGGAGGCTTTCCATTAATTCGCCCGGTGGCCCTGGATGACTCCTGCCCTTCAGAGCAAACCTGGGCATCAGCCTCTAGCTCCAAAGCCCCTCAGAACACTTCCCTCCAGCTGTTGTCGTCCATCAAGGAAAAGAGGAGTCCTAAGGCCCTGCTCTTGATCAAGGGAAGAGACTGTGGGTGGCAGTGTTAGGGATTAAACAGAGTTTGACTGGATCCAGGACCCCTGAAAATGTCTCCACTCTTGATCAGAATCAGCATGCAGGAAGGCCGGCTCTATCCAGGGAGGAAGCAGCCACAAGCCGTCAGTCACACCCACCCCCTTCCGTCACAGGCCCGTGGCAAGAACCAAGGGGCCCTGATATGCTTCCTGGGCCTGCCTTTCCACCCGAGACAGTGTCACATACTCCTGGGCCTGCACAAACTTACCACAGAACCCTGGGGCAGAGCTCAGATCCAAACACTGCCAGACAAGCTCCCCTCAACGGAGTGAGCCCACACCCCCCCATGGCTCCTGGGCACAGCTCCCTTTGCTTCCCCTTCTTCAGCCCAGTGGTTTTGTGCCAGAAATCACTGGAAATCACTCCCTCCCACCTCTTCGTGCCACTCCTGCTAATTCCCAGGCCAACCTTTACCCAATTCCAGAGAGGCTTGGGGAAAGCTTCTCACTTCCTAATCTTCCTGCCATGTGAGGAGCTAAGCTGGTTACTAGGCTCCAGGTACAGAGTCCCAAAGCCCCACTTAGCCCCCAGACTCCTCCTCTGCCCTGGAGCAGCCTCGTCCCTCCACCCAGTTCACTGAAGGCAAGCATGTGGAGTGTCCAAGGCTAGGTTCGAAGTGGGATGACCTCCTTCCTTCCCTCACAGAGCACATGGAAAAGGCCTGTGATTTCAGGCTGCTGGCCAGACATCCCCAGGAAGAAAGGACATATCAGCCCATCCCCTCCCCTCTGGAAACATACACGTTAACTTCCAACTCCAAGACCAGTCCTCCAATTGCCACAATCCTGAGAATAGGGCTCCAGGGGTTCAGCGCGCCTCTGTACCCCCCAACCCAGCCCTCCCACTTCCACTGTCCAAAACCATGGGGAGGCGGAGCTCCATGCATTTGGAGGCTCCTGCTTCCCTGGAAAAGGCTAAGTGTTTACATGAGGGTACCGTCCAATCCTTGTGGCCCACAAAACAACCACTGCCTTCAGCATTTCCCCACGTGACCTACCTCGGCATTTCCCTTTCCCCCAGCCCAGACTGCAGTCTCACTTCCAAACCAGATCTGGGGATCCCCAACACCTGGAAGCTTTACCCATCCACAAGGCGATCTTCCTAACCTACGGCTCACCCAGGACGCTTCAGGACCTGAGAAATCCACAGAGGTCTGGAATGCCCTGGGAGTGAGTTACTGGTCGGAAAATTACCACCACTGCTGGCGGGGAGCAGAGCTACCCCAGCGGGCTGCAACGGGGTGGGGGGAATGAGAAGCCAAAAAAGGCCGAGGAAACAGTTGGAGTTAATACCACCTACACACAGACTTTCAGTGGGGAATTTTTAAGGGCGAGCCACTGGTACCAAAGGTTATGACACGGGGAGGGGTTGGGTAATGACTGCCTTGGGGAATGTCGTGACGTCAGCAGCATAGGGAAGACACAGACTGAGGGGTCTCATGACTGCAGGACAGCTCAGTATCAACATCGTCTTCACCGCAGCTGCCATTTATTAAGCACTTGACACACATTACCTCTAATCCTTACAACAACTTGAAAGGCAGGTACTACTATCTTAATTTACAGGAAGAGCAGCGGAGGCTCTGACAGCTTACATGACTTGCTCAAGATTACACAGAGATTAAGTAGCAGAGCCAGAGTCCGAACTCTGATCCATCTGGTTCCAAACCCACGTTCATATTCCTAGGATGCCATACCAGTACAGAAAACCCCCTGGGAAAGTCACGTGACTTTCTAGGTCTCAGTCTCCCGCAGTGTCCTTCCTGACTTGTAAGGGTCTTTCCAACTCCAGCATTTCTATGCACCCATGGAACTCCCCAGAGGGGCAGTAAGTGCGGGAGTTGGAGACAGCCTCCTTCCAGGGATGGGTGGGGTGGCGCAGTGGCTCTCACCTCCCCCATTTTTGTAGCAGAGATAGGGAAACCTCCAGACGTTGCCGAGGCCGATGATCTCCCCGGCCACTGACAGCACAAACTCCATCTTGTTGTTCCAGTGTCCCCGTTCCAGGGTGCCATCTTCCTTCGCCTTTTCCATGACTGGATATGCTGGCTTTGTCTCTCCATTACTGGTTGTGCTCGAGACCCTGCTATCCATCCCACCTGGAAAACAAGCAGAGTGCTCTGTTGCTGCTGGGAATCCTAGGAGGAAAGCCTTCCCCTTCCTTCACCAGCAGATTCCCAGGGCAATGAGTGCACTAGAAGAAAAAGTAGGTCCCTATCCCCTTGCCTGAAGACCCGTGTTCTCCTTAGCAGCTCTTACTGGTAAAGGCTGAGGAACAGCTGCTGCGAATGTATATTCCTTTCCTGTTCAGGAAGAAAGCATGAATACTGAGGTACAGGCATGGCTTCCACTCGGCAGGTCCTCTTGGGTTGGGGCTTGTGGATATGGAAGACTTCACATGGCCGCTGGGTTGTCTAAGTTCTCCCTGCCAGCCTACGACTCACTTCGTCTGTGTTAGCATGCCCTTCAGTGTCTGTATTTCTGCATGCTGGGGACAGCTGAAAGGATCCTCAAGGCCACCAACTTCCCTCGCAGGAATTTAGTCTAGCGAAATAGCTGTGACTGTGGCTATGGATTTGGCATCGAAGATGTCCATTGTTTACAACAGCAAAAAATTAGAAAGTACATAAATATCCCAAAATGGTAGATAGGTTAATAAATTATGGCACATACATACACTGGACTGTTATACAATCATCAAAAATTGTGTTGCAGAAGAAAATGTAATGAAATGAAAGTGTTCACAATATGTGAAGCAAAAAGTTATAAAAGAGCATTTATGATATGATTATGCGTGGAAAATATTTTATAAAGTGTATACAATAAAAGATTAGGATAGCTATCAAAATGGTTCTCTCTCCGTGGTTGGATTATAGGAATGTTTTCCTTATTTCTATTTTCTACATTTTCATCAAAGAACATGATTTATTTTATAATATTAAAATAAAAACAAGTTTTAAAAAAAATCCTCCCAGGCGCCTGGGTGGCTCAGTGGGTTAAGCGACTGCCTTCGGCTCAGGTCATGATCCCAGAGTCCCGGGATCGAGTCCCACATCGGGCTCCTTGCTCAGTGGGGAGTCTGCTTCTCCCTCTGACCCTACCTCGTCTTGTGCTTTCTCTCTCTCTCTCAAGTAAATAAATAAACTTTTTTTTTTTAAATGGCAACATCATTTTAAAAACAAATAAAATTTAAAAATCCTCCCAAAGGATGAGAGAGGCTGAGTGGGCCCTGGAATTCTGATGAAGATGGGCTGATCTTCCATGTCTCTCTAAAGTCAACATAAGAGAAAGATGAACTATGGGTTCTTTTTTCCTTTTTGGTGATGACACACATAGGAATCTGTTATGGTATAAATAAAGAACCACTGTTCCAAATGCTTCACTGTCCTCTTCTAGACTCTTACTGGGATTGAAGATAAGATTGGATATGGCTCACATTTAGTGAGCAACTACTACTAAGCTCTTTGCATGTATTTGTTTCCTTTAATCCACACAACCACCCTGATATGTAAGCAGTGTTAGCTCTGCTTTGTAAATAAGGAAGCTGCAGCTCAGAGAGGTAAAGTAACATGTTTGCTACCCTACAGCCAGGCGACGGCATAGGTGGGACTTGAACCCACTCTGTCCCTGCTCTTTCCATTCCATTCCATTCCATTCCATTCCATTCCATTCCATTCCATT